>NW_006408898.1:481816-488660 GCF_000296735.1 Chrysochloris asiatica
TAATGAGTCTTCCTCCAATCCTGATGCCTCGTTTTTCTTCATAGAACCCAGCTTCTTGGATTATTTGCTCAGCATACAGGTTGAATAAGTATGATGAAATAATACAACCTTGTTGCACATCTTTCTTAATTTTAAACCATTTAGTGTTCCCATGTTCTATTCAAACAACTGCCTCTTGGTCCAGGTACAGATTCCTCATGAGCACAATTAAGTGTTCCATAATACTCATACGTCGCAGTGTTGTCCATAGTATGTCGAGATCCACACAATCGGAAGCTTTGAGAAGTCAATAAAGCACAGGTAAACATCTTTCTGATATTCTTTGCTTTCAACCAAGATCCATCGGCCATCAGCAATGATATCTCTCATTCCACGGCCTCTTCTGAATCTGGCTTGAACCTCTAGAAGTTCTCTGTCAATGTATGCTTGCAGCCATTTCTGTATTACCTTTAGTAAAAGTTTACTTGCATGGGATATCAAAGAGATCGTCCGATGATTTCCGCATTCCATTGGGAAAAAAAGACCAAAATGAATGTCAGAAGAGACACTGTAACTAGAGAGTGGGCACAAACATGATCTCTTCCAATCAGTCGGCCAGATAGTTTTCTTTCAAATTTCTTGGTATAGATGAGTGAGTTCCTCCTGTGCCTTTGACAAACTAACAAACTCGTCTGTCAGTTTGTCATACTGTGGTAACTTGTGAGTTTCTGTGATTCTGAAAGCTATGCCACTGGTATATTAAATACCAGCAGGGTCACCCATGTGGACAGGTTTCAGATGAGCTTCCAGATGAAAACAGACTAGGAAGAAAGAGTGACAAGCTACTTCCAATATATTTAGTCACTGAAAACCTTATGAATAGCAGAAATCATAAAACAATATAATTAGTATCACATGCAAGTAAAACTTTGCTAAAAATAATTTTTAAATGGCTGCAACAATACATTGACAGATAACTGCCAGCCATTCAAGAAGATTCAGAAGAGGATGTGGAACAAGGGATATCATTGCTGACATCAGATGGACCTTGGATGAAAGCAGAGAATACTAAAAAGATGCTTACATGTGCTTTGTTGACAAAATGCAAAGTCGTTTGGCTGTGTGGATCATGACAAGCTATGGACAACATAGCATAGAATGAATATTCCGGAACACTTAATTGTTCTCATGAGGAAAATGCAGGTAAACCAAGAGGCAATTGTTCCAACTGAACAAGAGGATACCAAATGGCAAAGGTGTGTGACAGGGTTGTATTTTTTTCATCATACTTACTCAATCTGTACACTGAGCAAATTCCAAGAAACTGGGTGATATGAGGGAAAGTATGGCATCAGGATTGGAGGAACACTCATTTAACAAATTGATATATGCTGATGATACAACCTTTCTCACTACAAGCAAAGAAAACTTAAAATCCTTATTGATAAAGATCAATCACAAATTTCAGTATGGGTTGTGCCTCAATATAAAGGAAACAAAAATCCTAACCACTGGACCAATAAATAACATAATAATAAGTAGATAAAAGATTGAAGTTGTCCAACGCTTCATTTTGCTTAGATCCACTAGTTAAGAAATTAAATGAAGTATTGCATTAGGGAAATCTGCTACACAAGACCTCTTTAAAGTTTTCAAGATAACCTGGCCAAAGCTATGGTATTTTCAGTTGCCTCATATGTATGTGAAAGTTGGACAGTGAATAAGGAAAACTGAAGAAGAATTGATGCATTTGAATTATGGTGTTGGAGAAGAACATTAAAAGTACCAAGAACTAAGGCTCCCCAGAAGAGGAAGAGTAGGTTTTGGATTTTCCTGAGAAGGAATTCAGAAGAATAATATGGAAACAAATTCAAATGCTCCGAAAAGGGGTGGAGGAAAACAAGGAAGAAGTCAGGAAAGTACTACAAGTGCAATCAAACAAGATTGATACAGCATTGGAAACTATTCAAAACCTGCAAAAAGAGGTCCAGATGATTAATAATAAAATACCAGAAATGGAAAATACACTGAAAGGGGAAAGGAGCAGAATAGAAAAGATGGAAGCCAGAACTAGCAAGCTAGAAGACAAATCTCTCAACTGCTAAGGTATAAGAGCAAGCAAAAAAAGGATTAAAAAAATCCATAGAGCATCTAAGATTCATGCTGGATAACAGGAAGAGGAACAACTTAAGAATTATTGCAATTCTGGAAAAGGAAGAATCAGAGAAGTTCACAGAGGAGATAGTTGAAGAGCTTCTGAAAGAAAATTTCCCTAACATCTTGAAAGATGAAAAGATAAACATTCAAAAAGCCGAATGCACCCAGGAAGGATGGACCTCAAAAGAAAGTCACCAAGACATATAATAATCAATCTCTCCAAATCAAAGACAAGGAGAGAATCCTAAAATCAACCAGGGAGAAGAGAAATGTTACTTACAAAGGATAGCAAAAAAGATTAAGCTCCGACTTCTCAGCAAAAACCAAGCAGGCAAGACGGCAATGGGGAGACATATACAAAACCCTAAAAGAAAAAAGCTGCCAACCAAGAATCGTCTTTCCAGCAAAACTGTCAATCAAATACAATGGTGCAATCAAAATATTCCAGGATAAACAGAAGCTAAGAGATTTTGTCAAAACCAATCCAGCACTTCAAAACATCCTAAAGGGAGTTCTTCGGACTGAAAACCAACACAAACAGACAACAACCAGAGATTTACAGCCGTGGCAACACCACCTGGAACTCAGTCAACAGATAGTAAAGTTCAGAACAGAACAAAACTACAACAACAAAATCAAAGGAGCTGGGAGGTCAACCAAAGATCAAAATAATATCACTGTCAAAGAGGGGATAAATGTAGGTGGTGAGACTGTCAGGTAGATTACAGGATACAATAGATTGTCTTAAATGGAGAGAAAAGTTAATAGACTACAAGGTAACTCCAAAGAAAGTTAATATTTCACAACTTACCATGAAAATAAACTTCCAAGCAAACATGAAAACTAAGAAGAAACCAACAAGAAATAGCACACCCACCCACAAAAAAAAAAAAACAAAAACCAGAAACTCAGCACAAGCAGGCATGCAGAGCAAAGGAACTAACAGCACTACCAAAAAATTAATATAATAGCAGCAATTAATTCATATCCTGGTGTGGTGCTGTGAGTTAATGTGCCAGACTGCAAAGCCATTTGATCTACAAGGTAGGTGGTTCAAGCTCACCAGTAGCTCCTTGGAAACCCTATACAGGGTCGTTATGGGTCTGAACTGATTCGATGGCACTTAACAACAACAACATCACTAATCACATTGAATGTCAATGAATTGAATGCACCAGTGAAGAGACAGAGTGGCAGATTGGTAAGAAAACAAGACCCTTAAATATACTACCTGCAAGACACACTTTACACACGAAGCCAAAAACAGAGTAAAAGTTAAAAGATAAAAAATATATACCAAGCTAACTGCAACAACAAACAAGCATGAGTGGCAATTGTAATCTCTGATAAAGTAAACTTTAAGACAAAAACCAACAAAAGAGATAAAGAAGGACACTATCTCATGATCAAAGGATCAATTGAACAAGATGACATAACCATAATAAATATCTATGCTCCCAATGAAAAAAGCACCAAGATATATGAAGCAAACCTTACTAGACTTGAAGAAAGAAATAGATAAATCTACAATTATAGTGGGAGATTTTAACATGCCACTTTCGAAAAGGGACTAACAACCAGAAAGAAACTCAACAAAGTTAGAGAGGAACTAAACAGCACAATCAACCAACTTGACCTCATAGACGTGTACAGAGCATTCAACCCAACAAAAGCACAATATACTTTCTTCTCCAGTGCACATGGAACAATCTCCAGCATTGACCATATGTTAGGTCATAAAGCAAGCCTCCATAAATTTACAAACATCAAAATTCTACAGAGCATCTTTTCAGAGGACAATGCTATAAAACTAGAAACCAACAACAAGAAGACTAAGGAAATAAAGGTGAATACATGGAAACTGAACTACACCTTACTGAAAATCAACTAGGTAAAAGAAGAAATTATACGTGAATTCATAAAGTTCCTAGAAACAAACTAGAATGAAAACAAAACACACCAAAATCTTCGGGACACAGCAAAAGCAGAGCTGAGAGAACAGTTTATTGAGATAAATGCGCACATCCAAAAAGAAGAAAGGACCAAAATTAATACATTAACACAGCATCTACAACAATTAGAAACTGACCAACAGAGGGAACCTACAGTCACCAAAGGAAAAGAAATAATAAAGATAAGAGCAGAAATACATGAGATGGAAAACAGAAAAACTATAGAAAAAAATCAACAGGACAAGAAGCTGGTTTTTTGAAAGGATTAATAAAATTGACAAACCTAACAAAAGAAAACAGGGAGAGGACACAAATAACTCACGTGGGCGATGTCACAGCGGAACCAAACAAAATCAATAGGACAATAACAGAATACTATGAAGAGTTGTACTCCAACAAATTCAAAAATCTAGAAGAGATGGATACATTTTTAGAAAAACACGACCTACTAAAACTTACACAAAGTGAAGTAGAAAACTTGAACAGACCCATAAAAAAAGAAGAAATTGATCAGGTCATCAAAAAACTCCCAATTAAAAGAAGTCCAGGCCCAGATGGCTTCACTGGTGAGTTCTACCAAACATTCAGGAAAGAGCTGTCACCAATTTTACTCAAATTC
The DNA here is from genome assembly GCF_000296735.1 of Chrysochloris asiatica. Taxonomy (NCBI): domain Eukaryota; kingdom Metazoa; phylum Chordata; class Mammalia; order Afrosoricida; family Chrysochloridae; genus Chrysochloris; species Chrysochloris asiatica. Next base: position 486,524 of record NW_006408898.1, read on the forward strand.
TTGCAGAATATAGAAGAGGATGGAAAACTTCCTAATACTTTTTATGAAGCAAGCATAACCCTCATCCCAAAACAGGGAAGGACATCACTAAGAAAGAAAATTATAGACCAACATCCCTCATGAACATAGACGTAAAAATTCTCAACAAAATCGTAGCTAACAGAATCAAAAAGCACATCAAAAAAATAACACATCATGACCAAGTGGGTTTTATAAAAGGGATGCAAGGATGGTTCAGCATTAGAAAAACAATCAGTGTAATCCACCAAATAAATAAGAAAAAGGGAAAGAACCATATGATCATGCCGATTGATGCAGAAAAGGCATTTGACAAAATCCAACATCCATTCCTGATAAAAACACTCAACAAAGTAGGAATTCACAGGAAATTCCTCAATATAATCAAGAGCATATATAAAAAATGAACAGCCTACATCACTCTCAATGGAGAAAAACTGAAATCCTTCCCTCTGTGAATGGGAACCAGACAAGGATGCCTTTTGTCACCACTCCTTGTCAGTATTAGCCAGAGCTATATTATACAGCATCCATCCAAATTGACAAATAGGAAATAAAACTCTATTTGCAGACAATATGATCTTATACATAGAAAACCCCAAAGACTAAGTAAAAAAGCTACTAGACATCATTGGAAGATTCAGCAAAGTGGCGGGAAATAATATCAACATACAAAAATCAGTTAGATTCTTCTATAGTAACAATGACAGCATTGAAAAAGACATCAGAAAAGAAATAGCATTTACAATAGTCACCCAAAGGATGAGATATTTAGGAATAAATGTAACTAGCGAAACAAAGGACCTATATAAAGAGAATTACAAAACACTACTACAAGAAACTAAAAAAGACTTACAAACATGGAAGAACATATCATGTTCCTGGATAGGAAGACTCAACTGCGTGAAAATGTCAATACTACCCAAAGGATTTACATATATAATGCAATCCCAATCTAGATTCCAGCGACATTCTTCAAAGAGATGGAAAAGACAATTACAAACTTTATATGGTAAGGAAGGAGACCCAGGATAAGCAAAGCACTGCTCAAGAAGAAGAACAAAGTTGGAAGCCTCTCACTCCCTGATTTCAAAATCTACTACATGGATACAGTGGTCAAAACAGCCAGGTATTGGTACAATGAAAGATATATTGACCAATGGAACAAAATTGAGAATCCAGAAATTAGCCCATCCACATACAACCAACTGATTTTCAACAAAGTGCCTAGGTATGTTACATGGGGAAGAGATAGTCTCTTCAACAGATGGTGCTTGCAGAACTGAAAAGCGATATACAAAAGACTGAAACAAGACCTTTACCTCATACCCTATACAAAAACAACTCAGCATGGATTAAAGACCTAAATGTGAATCCCAAAATTATGAAAGTCATCAATGAAAAAATAAGAACAAATGTGAGGGCTCTAATACAGGGAATACAGAGATTGCCAAACATTTTGAAAATTACACAAACAAAAGGAGACAAAATAGATGATTGGGACATACTAAAAATTAAAAACTTATGTGCATCAAAAGCCTTCACCAAAAGAGTAAAAAGGGAACCCACAGAATGGGAAAAAGTCTTTTGTAATAAAACATCAGATAAGGGACTCATTTCTAAAATATATAGGAAACAGCAACACCTCTACAAGAAAAGGAAAAATAACCCAAAATGGGCACAGGACACGAACAGACACTTCACCAAGGGAGAGATCCGGGCAGCCAACAAAACATATGTTCACGATCACTAGCCATTAGAGAGATGCAAATCAAAACAACAATGAGATATCATCTCACACCAGCAATAACAGCAAAGGTTAAAAAAGTAGAGGACAACAAATGGTGGCGAGGATGCGGAAAGACTGGGACCCTCCTACATTGTTGGAGGGATTTCCACTCTGGAAAAAAATATGGCAATTCCTCAGGAGGTTGGAAACAGAAATACCTTGTTGTTGTTGTCAACTGCCATCAAGTCGGAACCGACTCATAGCGACCCCATGCACAGCAGAATTAAACAATGTCCGATCCTGGGCCAACCTCACTACCACTGCCACACTTGAGTCCATCAATGATGCCAACTGGCCAATCCATCTCGTTGGGGGTCTTCCTCTTTTTCT
>NW_006408898.1:494811-496081 GCF_000296735.1 Chrysochloris asiatica
CCTGTCCACCATGGGTGACCCTGCTGGTTATTTAAAATACCGGTGGCATAGGCCTCAGAACCACAGCAATTCAAACCACCACAGCATGACAGACAGGCCGTTGTGTTGTCGCTGTTAAATATGAATCTCCTTGTGCTACGGCCCTTAAGTCTGGCTCAAAGGTGGGATTTCCGTCCTCGGATGTTGCGTCAGTCAAGAGGCGGAAGCGCAGCAGGGGCAGCAGTTGTAATGAGACACTTTGGGCTGCGCTTGTGATGCAGCAATTCCTCTATTTGGTATTTACCCACAAGAAATACGAGCCATAACACGAGTAGATATATGCACACCAATGTTCACAGCAGCACTATTTACATTATCAAAAAGATGGAGACAGCCTAAGTGCCCATCAATTGAAGAATGGATAAACAAACTGTGGTACATACACACAATGGTATACTATGCTACCTTGAAGAACAACAAGGAAGCTGCAAGCCACTGCATAACATGAATGAACCTTGAGGGAATTATGTTGAGTGAAATTAGTCAGTCACAAAAAGAAATACTGCATAGGACCACTACTGTAAAAGACTAAGGGAAAGAACCCATACTAAAGCGAGGTGTGTGGGGGGGATTCTTTGTTGATTATTGGGATATTGGGGGTGGGTGAGGGGAGGGAAGGGAAGGTGGAGCACAAGGCAGGAATTAGATACAGGATAGTTTGGGTGATAGTGAGGGGGCAATATACAAATAGGGAGCGGGGAATGGAAGAACAAAGCAGATGGGAGAACAATTAGACAGGTCTCAATGGGCTAAGTGAGGTAAATAATGATATATGCACAACTTGAGAACAACAGAGTTCTGGGATACAGAGATCGAGCCATGGTTGGAATGTGGAGAAGGGGGGAACAATATTAAGATGCTTGGCTGTCTTTTGAATCTTGGTTTTCCGTGCATTATATTATAAAATAGACACTGGAGGGGGAGAGAAAGGAATAGCGAAAAGCATCACCATAGAAAGCTTGTAAGTCTGTCTTCTGCCTATAACTGATTGGAATACCTAAAATGGGGCTACAATGGGCCCAGTGAAGGAGGCTTCCTGCAATAATAAGACTATAGGTAGAAGACTGAACCACATCCAGATCTCCAGAGATGGGAAATTTCCACTTGAAAGGACAAGCAGACCAACCTGGGGTGGCTAGAAGAACAGAAGATACTTCTTGAAAGAAAGACCTACAGGAAAAATATAAAACAACATAGGCAGACCAACTGTTACTACAAGAACAAGCAACAT
>NW_006408898.1:497161-508032 GCF_000296735.1 Chrysochloris asiatica
AGAGAAGCAGTGATGCCTGAAATGGAGCCAGAGATGATGACGTGGAGCAATGGAGCAGCTGGAGACTTTAGATCCAGAGAGGGAGAGTGACTGTGTACTGAAGACCTGGTGGGGCACAGGGGAAGGATTGCATGGAGGGGATTGTAACCATGGCAATGAGACAATATACGATAGAATGAATGTGGAAAAAAAAAATAGCATGTAAAAATAATGCTTCTTTTTAATATGGAAAAACATTCATCATCACTCATTATAAAATATATACAAACTCACTTCATCTGCTTTTACAAAAAAAAAAAGGTATGTAGCCTTGGAAATCCTACACAGAGCCTCTATGAGTCACACCCACCACTATCTATGTGTATATACCACTGGGACTCCTGGTGTGGTACCAGGATCAGCACTGGACTGCAAATCACCAGGCAGTTCAAACCCACCAGCTGTTCCTTGGAAACTTTATGCAAGGTTGCTATGAGTAGGAACCAACTCAATGGCACTTAACAACAACAATATACCATTGATTGTAAGGCTAAAGAGATCAAAGGTAATATTTATCAGATAAGTTTCAATGAAGTTGTGGGAGAAGAAGCAAACTGCTGAGGGCTGAGGAGTAGGAGGGGAATAAATGAAGTATTCTTCTAAAAGAAACAAAGTAATAGGTGGAAGAGAAGTTATTTTTATTGTTGTATTTTGTTTTAGATAAGGAAAACTTGAGATTCTGATGAGGAGCTAGTAGAGAGTTCAAGATTGAGGAAGCGAGAGAGATCAAAACAGCCAGGTACTTGAGAAACAGGTTAGAAAATGCAAGGCTTGGGTGAAATTTTGGGTAGGATGCAGAGCCTCTTGCACTTCTACAATAGAAAGGACAGATGGGTGCTAATTCAAATTGAAGGGTGGTGAAAATGTTGAGTAGCTCTCATATTATGGTGTCTATTTTCATGTTCAAAGTGGTGGGGTCAGAATTTGGGAGAAGTGGCAAGTGCTTGAAATCATTACTGAGGATAGCAGTCTAAGAAAGTTTCACAGGACTGGTAAGCAGTATGAAAGCCCAGTGGATGAAGGTGACCGTGTATCAGTGTGAGGCTGGATGATTTTCCCTAACAACTTCTAGCAGCCCCATTGGAGATACAGAGAAAGCTAAACAACCAGACCTGGGGTTTTGTCTAGTGAACATAACAGACCAACAAGAAAATTGTGGAAGACATGGAGTGTAGAAACTAAGTTGGATGGATACAGAAGGAAAAGCGGAAAGGGCAGATAGAGAGGGAATGTGTCTATGGGATAGAGACTCTGATAAGGAAAAATCATGTGATTTGAGAAGATGGAGGTGACACAGCAGAAAGACTGGCGATTGTGGTCAGAAAGGACGATGTCTGAGTGGTGATTGCAGAAATGGAGTCGTTCCAAGGGGTGACTGGCCACAAGAGTGGCAAAAGGGAGTGCTTTAATTAATTATAGTCAAGAGAATAAGTTCTCCCAAAAAAGGGGCCATGTCTTATTCATCTTCATAATGCTAGTAGTGCTGAAAGTATCATACGGATGGTGTTTCCAATGAATCCCTGGTGGGTGCAATAGTTAACATGCTCAGCTACTAACTAAATGTTGGTGGTTCAAGTCTACATAAAGGCTCCTTAGAAGAAGGACCTGATGATTTAATTCTGAGAAAATAGGTCATTGAAACCCCTATGAGCACAGTTCTAGTCTGGCAGACATGGCAGACATGAGTGGAAATCAGCTCAACAGCAGCTGGGGTTTTTTATGATGTTTAAGATATGATAATACTCAGAGGGCTGGAGCTTAGAGCAAAGCACCCAGCTGATGTGACATGAGGGGAGACTCACAAGAACACCCAAATTTCTAGATAGTACCCATTCAACCTAGCTTCAATTTCTTAACAATCAGAACTCTACTAGAGGAAGATTTAAAAAAAAAATCTTCATTATAAAAGAAACAAATTTAAATTGCTACAATTTGATGAACTTGAACTATATTTATGGATGTAGTAGCTCAAAATATCAACTGAAAGGGTAGGAGTATTCATATCCGAAATCAATCCAAAAACACTCTGTATACAGTGTAGATAGGGATGGGCAATTTAGACACTGGCTACCTAAAATGGGGTGGAGGTGGTGCTAAAAAGGCATAGAGTGACTGGCTTACATATTTTCAAGAGGGTGTTTAGTTTCAGAGTGTGCAGGGAAAGGTAGAATCCCCACTGAATAGTTCTCATCTTGTCTAGACGCATTTGGTAAAAGGAGATGGGGATAAAATTCTTATGGTTCAATAGTAAGTAATTGTTATCATGACTAATTGTGACTGTCACAACTGTAAAAGTAGAAGTTTTGTAACAAAAAGAGGCAAGTAGTTAATCTTATACTCCAGAAACAGAGAAGCCTAGAACCATCAAGGGAGAAGAGCATGAGCAGAATGTGGGACCCTAGCCAGAGAAGCAGCGAAACCACAGATGCAGAGATGAGGGCATGGAGAGATAGAGCAGCTGAGGACTCTAGACTCATGGAAAGAGAAAGACTATATGCTGGCAGCCATGTCCTGGTGGCCAGAAGGCAGGCTTGCAGAGTGTGTCCTTTGATTGTTTAAATGATTCCTGAATGTCTTTGTGTACATTACCCCTTCCCTCCCCCACAAAAAAAGAAAAACAAAGAGACTAGAAGCAAATATTGTTGAATGATGATGCATAGAGAAGACTGTAATCATTGCAATGAAATGATGAGTGTAAAACTGATGTTCCCCCATGTAAACTATCACTCAATTCACAATAAAAAATTAAAAAAAAAAAAAAAAGATATGATGATGCTAAACTGATACGGATGGCCCCTGTGTGGCGAACCCATTGGGGGAGCTATATTTGAACACATGTCTCAGGGAACCAATAACACAAACTCCAGCAGGATTGCCCATCCCCGTTGCAGCACCCGACTCTTTATCAGTAAATGCTGCCAGTTAGATGTCCCAGTCTTAATGTACACATGCACACACCCAGTCAGTGATTCCTATTGGATTATCAGTTAATCAGAGATTCAATGGCAGCAGTAGAAGTTAGGAAGGAAAGACAGAGGAGGAAGGGGGCAAACTCACACTTCCTATACCTCAACCATGGTCTCTCCCTGAGCTGGGTGCTTTCACACGTGGGCTCATTTTTTTAAAAACAATGCTGAGAATTAAGTGGCTCTGTCCTCATTGTAAACAATGAAGACACTGGGTCAGGAAGTTGAGTAACATCCGCGGGCATGGTTAGGAGGAGGATTCTTACGTTGGTCTTTCTGGCCTTTCCTTTAAATGTCCCCTGGAATCCTTCACTCAGTGATAATGCAGCCTGCTTGTTGAGTGCTGCTAGGTAGCACAGGAGAATCAGAGATGGACAAGTGTGTGGCTTCCTTGTAAGAGATTACAGTCTGCAGGGGAGGATAAGAAACCCCTGGTCAGTCCCTGCCGGATAAACCTTTCCTTGGAAACCCACACAGCGTTGTTAAGAGTCAGAATTGATCTTATAGCAATTAACTGACCAGGAGGATTGTTGACTAGGCAAGACAAGATTCAAAGGTTTTTACTGGAGATTGAGGTGATACGTTGTTTGCTTGTTTGTAATATTTAGGATTGTTTGCTTTCTGACTAAGTAGGAATAAATTTCTCTATCCTAGGGCAAAGTGATCCAGAGTGGAATCTTTCACACTTTTAAAACAGAATATCCTACTGTGGAAAACTGTGCAATGCTTTCTTAACAATTTGGAAACAGCAGTATTGTGTGACACAGCCATCCCTCTGCTTGGTGCATATCCTCAAGAAATAAGAGCCATGACACAAACAGATACATGCACACTCATGCTCAATGCAGCACTTTCACAAGAGCAAAAACATGAAGACAGCCTAAATACCCATCGATGGAAGAATAGATAAACAAACTTTAGTAATACACACAGTGGAATACTATGCAGCATTAAAGATAATGATAAATTTGCAAGACACTTCACAATATGGATGGACCTGGAAGATATTAAGCTGAGTGAAATTAGTCAATCACAAAAGGACAAATATTGCATAAGACTGCTATTATTAAAAAAAAACTCTTTCTTTGATGGTTACCAGAGGTAGGCGGGAGGGGAAAGTAATTCACTGACTAGAGGGTTGATGTTGTTAACTGCCATTGAATCAGTTTTGACTTTAAGCGACCCTGTAAAGTGTTTCTGAGGAGACGCTGGTGGTTTTGAACCAGTGATCTTGAAGGTAACAATCCAATGCTTATTCTACAGTGCCACATCAGGACTGGTTGTTGTTGTTAAGTGCCGTCAAGTCGATTCCAACCCATAGCAACCCTGTATAGGGTTTCCAAGGAGCAGCTAGTGAGCTTGAACCACTGATGTTGCAGCTCAAATGACTTCGCAGTCTGACGCATTAGCCCTGGACACGTGTTAACATGGATGATTTGTTGTTGTTGTTGTTAAGTGCCTTCGAGTCGGAGCCGACCCATAGCGACCCTGTACAGGGTTTCCGAGGGTGTAAATCCTTACGGGAGTAGAAAGCCTCATCTTTCTCCCGCGGAGCGGCTGGTATAGAGAAGGCAATATACAAGAAGGAGATTGGCAGAAGAATGATGAAGGCAGGTGAAGACACAGAAAGGAATGCAGAGGTTAAAGAGAATGGAGGTAACTACTGTAACAACAGTGTTCCACAGGGAAATATATGGATGGATACATAGGCTGAATGGATATGAAAGGGAGACTGGGAGTATACCCACAAATATATAACGGTTTGACAGAGGGCATTTGTACATGGGGACCAATGGCTGCAAACACATCTATGAACGTGGTAGAGCATATAGAGAGCAAAATTATGAAAACTTCTTAAGATATCACCAAATACTTAGAGGCAATGAGTTATTGGGTCTTGGGGCTCAGTACCAGAGTCTCAGGGGACATCATGGTCAATCGGCATACCATATTCCTCAAAGACAATGTTCTACATCCTACTTTAGTGAGTAACGACTGGGATCTTCAAAGTTCATGAGTGGCCATCTAAGGTGCAACTTGGTCTCTCCACATGCTAAGGAAAGAAGAAGATGAAAATTGAAGACACTTGGAATCAATTAGTCCAGCAGATGAATGGACCACATGAACATCAGTCTCCATGGCCCTGAGAGACCAGAAACACTAGATGGTGCCCAGCTACCACAACCAACTGATCTGAAAGAGATCATACTAGAAGATCCTGGATATAGTGGGGGGAAATGTGGAACAAAACTCAAAATTATAAATAAAGATTGGGCTTACTGGTCAGAAAGAGATTGGAGGAACCCAAGACTATGTCCCTTGGCAATCTTTCAGGTCTCAAACTAAACTCACCCTTGTTGCCCAGTTTTCAACCTAAAACAGCAGATAGATATACAGGGGGGAACAATAAAACTACAAAGGTATGCTCACCATGGAATGATCAACCATTCAAGATCAAAAGGGCAACATTTACCTAAGGATAAAGTTCAGAAGGGTTGGGAAGGAGGGCAAAATAGATGTAAGAACCATAGGGAGGAAGTGGGGTAACTGTTGTTGTGTGGAGGGCATAGTTGTCATTGAAAGAAAAATTGAGAGCTTATCCCCTCCTTGATTCCAGCTCCACCTATAACCATTTAGTCAGTCCACTGTCAGAGAAAACAGAAAGAGGCTAACTCCTAGTGACCGAGCTGAGCAAGTTCTGCTGAAGAGGAGAGCCCTAAGCAGATTCAAAAATTCCAGAGTCCTGGGTTTTCCAGAAAGCAGAAAGGGGCACCATGACTCTCTCCATTTAAACACCCAGAAGTGTTGGGGAAGTGCTCTAGCCAGAAGGTGGACGTCTGCATTGGGGCCCAGGTGCTACCTGAGCTGGCTAGTAACCCCGGAAAGTCCCAGAGCATCTTCTGACTGTTTTCCTTAGCTATAAACCAGCCTCAGAGCTTGGTCAAAAGAGAGTTGGGGTCTTGGTTGCCTTTATACCTCTGTGGAGTAAGACTTTCTGTTGCAGAAGGTCATTCTCTTGGCTAGAAAAGTCATTTGAGACAGAACTCCCATGCGGAAGTAAGCGAGGGCGAGAAACTTGCCCAGTCATTAAGATCAGTACAATCTAGTGAGCAGATCATAGGAGTCTGAGCCTCCCACCTAAAGGCACTGAACTAAATGATTCTAATATACTTTCTAGAGGTACATTCTTTGGGAAACAATGAATAAAACTTAATGCAGGAATCAACAAGTAGAGACTTGTAAGGAAATAACTCACTTCATCCATCTCCACCAGCCATTTTTAATCAGTAACAGTGGCGTCATTCTCACATCCAGGAAGGGAGACCAGGATTAGATTCTTGGTCAATTTCACCTCATGAACAACCATTACTCAGATACCAGTGGAGGCTTACACTTGCTATGATGCTGAATACACTTCCACAGAGGTCCTAGATAAGACAAACTAAGAAGGATGACCTGGCAATGTACCTCTGAAAAGCAGCCAACAAAAACCCCATGGTTTACAAAGGTCTGATTCACAACCAATCATGGAAATGGCCCAGGATTGAGCAACGTTTTGTTCCACTGTGCATGGACAGGGTTGCCATGAGTTGAGGGCCAACTCTATCAGCTAACAACAGTCATCCTGGTTTGAGGGTGCTGGTTATGCACTGTGGAGTCGGTTCCAACTCATAGCAACCCTGTACAGTGTTTCTGAGGCTGTAAATCTTTACAGGAGCAGAAAGCCTCATCTTTCTCCCATGGAACAGCTGGTAGTTTCGAACTGCTGACCTTGAGGTTAGCAGCTCAATTCATAACCACTATGCTACCAGAGCACCTTACTTCGAATAAAAAGAGAAGAAGCCTGCTCTGATTGAATTAGTGGAGAGAAATTTCAGTAAGCAAGTAAATGGATAGGATAGTCTATCAGATGTTGCTGTTGTTAAGTGACATCAAATCAGTTCTGACTCCTAGGGACCTAGTATAGGATTTCCAAGAAGTGGCTGGTGAGTTTGAACCACTGACCTTGCAGTTAGCAGTCAAGAGCTTATCCTATAGCGCCACACCAGGACTCCACCGTGAGAAGAAATACATACAAGATACATGCTAAAGAGTGTCTGGATTTTTTTTTTTTTTTTTTTAAAGAGTGGCTGGGATTAGACGGAGGGAATTAGAGTCTGGTGAGGTGTTAGGGGAGACTTTAATGATAAAAGGATAAACCTGAGTAACTAGGAGCCAGGTTGCAGTGGTCAAGGATTGGAATACATGCTGTAGGTGGGGTGAGCAAAAAGGAAGTGCTGAGAGATGAGAACTGAGAGGGGCCTTGTAGGCTGTGGGAAGTCATCAAAAAAAAAAAAAAAAAAAAAAAGGAACATTACAGTGGGGGTGTGCTAAGGGACTTCTATCTCAAACCCAGAGAAATGGAGGAACCTTTTCCCAGAAGAGGGATGTTGCGCACCATCCCAGGCAAATAATGTGCTCTCCAGTCTGAGTGTCTTTCAACCATGGACAAAAGGGCCTGGGAAGGCACAATGGTAGGTAGCCCAGTGGACAACAAATCAGGTTAGCCACACTAGGCAAGAGTGAGCCCCCCACCCCAGGCACTTCAGGGCCATGTCACTATCTCCCAAAGGGCACTCAAGAATGTACACACACAAACCCTTCATCTCATTCTTCAGTGGAGAACACCCCAACACCCATTTCTTTTTGCCTGTCTCTGCACAATAATACACCTTTCAGCTTACACGGATACCTGGGGAGAGGCAAGGTAAAGTTGGGTTACTGATAGGGAGACAGACCAGCATTATAAGTACATTAACTATAAACAGTGTGCCATGTTTCACTAGCAGTCACTTTGCTGTTTGTATAATGATAAATGAACACACTGTATCCCCTTCGTTGTGTCTCGTGACTTCTGAAAGTCCCAGGATGCTGCCTTCTAATCACCTTCCTTCTAGCTTCTCCCTCAGCCTACTACAACTGGGTCCATTCAAGTTGCTTGAACTGTCCTGAGCACCAGCTGTGTGCCTGGCACTCGTCTAGTTGATGGGGATGCTGCCCTACCCTCAGGAACCCTTCGTGTGACACAGCTCTGCTGGGCAAGGGCACGTGATAGCCCCTGACTGCTCCTGCCATGACGGGCCTGGCCAGGGAACATTTGTCTCACCTAAATCTCTGAGACCAACCTCCCGCTTTCCTGAAGGTTTCAAGATGATAGGTAAGAAGTCAACCGGCCAGGCTACTTACTCCCTAGCCCACAGTCCAGGCCCGCCTCCTCTGCTTGGCTCGGAAACTCTCAGTGTGGCAGGAACCAGCTCACTCCCACCTCCCTCCATGTCCCAGGGAGGGTTCCAGGAAGGTCCAAGGCTCAGATATCTAACAGAGACAGTTACCCCCACAGCCACCAACCTTGCTGGCACCAGCTTGACCACTCCCTAGGATAAAAGGCAGTAGAATTCCTTGCTCACAGGGCTCCAAGCTGGGAAGTGGAGAGTAACTAGCAGAATTGTCTTTGTTTCCAAGCTTCAATGACACCTCACCAGGACTCTAGCCACCAGTGTGGGCAGCCAAGACCAGCTGAGTTCTTTCTCACAGACCTTTCTTCATGGTAACGTGGCACTTGGCCTCATGTTTTTTCTGACTCCCAGGTTCTAGTTCTGATTTGCATGCCGTAAATCAACCCTTCAACAAGAGTTCACATTTTTCCAAAACCATATTTCTCTCTATTCTCTATCCTGGCCATGTCCCCAAGTGTGTGTGGAGTAAAGGTCATATTAGCACATGTAGGATGGAATTGGGACAGGAGCAGGTGGTTTCTCACCCAGGGGACAGTTTATGATGTTGTTGTTAAGAGTCATCTAATCAGTTCTGACTCATAGCGACCCTGTATAGAGTTTCAAACTGACCTTGTGATCTAGTGCTTTATCCCACAGCATCACACCAGGACTTCTGATGGTTTATAAGCCTGTAAAAACCATGTGGGGAGCCATCAAGACAAGCGATCAAGTCCCTTCAGGGCAAACCCCCTCCAAGATTGAAACCCAAAGGGAACACATGAGCAGACATATAAGCTTACTGGTGACCACACTGGTCTACTGGTAAATGGAAGAGGGGGAAGCCACCAATGAAAATATGGGCTGAGTTTGACCATGTTCCATAGATTCCTGTCGACCTTGAAATAAGAATAAAAAGAGAAAGGGATGGTTAGTCCAAACTTTGGGGAGACTTGGGAATTCCTGAGCCCATGGACAATGACTTAGCCATGGAGGACTAGAGCTGAGAGTGAAGCATCCAGCTGATATGAAGTGGGGGGAGATGCACAAGAACATCCAGACTTGCAGATAGTACCCATTTGACCTAGCTTCGATGGCTTGATGATCAAAACTCAACTAAAAGAAGATAAAGAAATTTGATAAATGAAGCAAGTGTAAATTGCTTCAGTTTGATGAACCTGATCTATACTTATGAATGTAGTAGCTAAAAATACCAACTGAGAGGGAAGGAGTCTCCATATCAAGGATCAAATCTATCCCCTCTGTACACAGGGCTGATAGGGACAAGCAACTTAGACATTGGCTACCTAAAACGGGACTGGGAGAAGGGAGGGAGGATTATGAAGGCAAGAAGTCACTGGCTTGAAAATTTTCAGGAGTGAGTTTAGTTTTAGAGTGTGCGGGGGAAGGTAGTATCCCTGCTGAATGGTTTTCATCTTGTCTAGATGGCTCTGGTAAAAGTAGATGGGGATAGGATTCATTTAATTCAATAGTGAGTAATTGTTATCATGAATGATTGTGACTGTCATAACTGTAAAGGTAGAAGTTGTGTAGCAAAAAGTGGGGAATAGTTGATCTGGCATTCCAGGAACAGAGGATACTAGAACCATCAAGAGACAAGAGCGTGAGTGGAACACGGGACTCGAACCAGAGAAGCAGCGACACCATAGATGGAAGCAGAGGTGATGGCTTGGAGAGATTGAACAACTGGGTACTCTAGATTCATGGAAAGAGAAAAGCTATGTGCTGGCAGCCAGGATGATGGCTTGCAGAGTGTGCCCTTTGGTTGTTTAAACGATTACATATCCATGCATGCTTTTGTGTACATAAAAAAAATTAAAAAAAAACAGGGAATAGAAGCAAATATTGTTAGCTGATGATGCATGGAGGGAATTGCAATCATTGCAATGAAACAAAATACGAGAGGTAGAGTACAAAACTGATGTTCTCCCATGTAAACTATCACTCAATTCATAATAAAAGTTTTTTAATAATAATGAAAAAATTATCCTGAAAAACAAAAAGATAAGCATTCAAGAAGCTCAATGAACCCCAGGAAGGATAGACCCTTAAAAGACAATCACCAAGACTTATAATAATCAAACTCTCCAAAATCAAAGATAAGGACAGGATCTTCAAAGCAGCTAGGGAAAAGAGAAATAAAACATACAAAGGCAAGGCAAATCAGATTAAGCTCGGATTTCTCAACAGAAACCATGCAGGCAAGAAGGCAATGGAAAGACATATATAAAACCCTGAAAGAAAAAACTCCCACCCAAGAATCTTCTACCCAGCAAATATGATGTCAATCAAATATGATGGTGTAATCAAAACATTCCAGGATAAGCAGAAGCTAAGGGATTTTGCCAAAGAAAACCCTGCTCTGAAAAACATCCTAAAGGAAATTCTGTGGACTAAGAACCAACAAGAAAAGACAACTACAGAATGATGTATGTGGCAGCATCAACCTGAACTCAGTTGACACATGGAAGAGTTAAGAACAGAATAAAATTATAAGAACAGAGGATCTGGGAGGTCAGTCTCTGATCAAAACAATTACAATGTGAAAGAAGGTAAACACAGAGGTGGGAAGGTCAGGTAGATTACTGGATAA
>NW_006408898.1:509143-512622 GCF_000296735.1 Chrysochloris asiatica
TCCAGAAACAGAGGATCCTAGAACCATCAAGAGAGGAACACACAAGCAGAATGCGGGACCTTATCCAGAGAAGCAGCTGTGCCAGAGATGGAAGCAGAGTTGGGGGCATGGAGAGGGGGAGCGGCTGAGGACTCTAGATTCAAGGACTAAGAAGATAAGGACTAAGAGCTGGTGGCCAGGAGCAGAATTGCAGAATGTGCCCTTTGGAGATGTGAATTATTATATATGCCTGAGTGGTTTTTTGTTGTTGTTTTGTTTTTTTTTTAAAGCTAAAGTGGATAGAGAGAAATACTGTTAACTAATGGTACATAGAGGGGATTATAATTAATGTAATGAAACAAGGTATAAGATTTGTTGAACATAAAACTTATGATCTGCCCCATAAACTGTCACTCAATCCACAATAAAAACCTTAAATTTAAAAAAATTTTTTTTTTGTTTTTTTTGTTTTGTTTAAAGCCTGTAGGGGCCATGTCTGACTTATGCTGGCTTCACAAGGGGGAAAGGGACTCAAGCTCAATATCAGTCCAAGGTCAATTCCTATGAACTGCAAGTCAGACATGCCTCCACCTACAACTTTGTTTGCCTATTCTGATACCAACCATCCTCTCACAGCACTCTCTGCTTCACATCTGGGTTCAGCAATCCATTACAATGGCCCCATGGAACTCATAACAATAGTCACAATTATGGAGTTTATTAGAGAAGTGAACAGGGTACAATTCAGGATCAGAAACAACTCCATACGCAGCAGTTCTCCAGACAGACAGACAGACAGACAGACGTCTCTCGTCTGTCATACTACAAGCATGCCTCACTCTTGTCTTCATGTTCTCAGCCATGTGACCCTACAACCTCTGCCCTGCTTGCGCAAGTGTTACCAGCTCCTTTGTACATTTACTAGACTGTAAAAAAAGCCAGTCTCCTGCTTGTAGGCACACAGCCTTCCTCACTCCATGGGCCTAGAGGCCTACAACTGCTTCATGCAGACGCCTCTGTCACTACCTCTGCTGTAGCCTCTTTTCTAGGTAGGGATCTTACGCTCTTCTTTCTTGATGGTCCTGGAATCGTTTGTTCCTGTTTCTGAGATGACTCCTTTTAAAACTAGCAGTATGTACACCCTATTTGCATGGTCCCACCCAAACACTTGGTGGGAATTAAGAAGACATTGGATAGAAACACCATATCAAGCTAATCCAAAGTACCACAACACCTGTTGCTCCCCACCCACCCCGCCTAAAAAAAAAAAAATCAAGCTAATGGTGTTCAGTATAATTCATGTGACCCCATGTGCCAGAGTAGAACTGCTTCATAGGGTTTTATGACTGTGACCCTTCATAATCAGATCACCAGGCCTTTCTTCCAAGGCACCCTGGATGAGTTCAGCCCAACAGGTGTTTGATTAGTAGTCCACCATTTAACCAAGGGACTCCTACACCTGCCACAGGTCTTGCCATATTCTATCCCAAACTGTGACTATTTGCAAAATGAAGACAGTCACCATGTCTAGTATAACATTGTTTTCCTTTCCCTGTATACAATTACACACACACACTCCTCAAACTGGGTGTCTGATGTGTTGAGTGAATGATGAGAATAAGTCAATAACTGAAGTCATGCTAAAAGCTGCTTTCCCTAACATGCGGTCATCTCTGACTTGTATCTTTCTGGGATTCCTAATGGGTAGAAAGCCCTCAGAAAACAAATCTAAATTGCTGTAGGAAGAAATGGGAGTGTCCCTCCAGATATTTACCTCTCATAGGTATTTCTGCTGAGGCGCAGGATAGGCAAATCCCTCCTTTCTGGTTACAGTGTCAGCTCCAATTACCTCCCAACTCATGAAGACTTCATAAAGGGCATAAAAACTCCAGAAGAGGAGGGAAATGCCATTCCGGCTCAGTCAGGACAGCAAGGTGTCAGCTGTGCCTTCGTGACACGCTTCTCTTCCTGTTCTTCGATGGGGACCATTCTAGGAGTTTGGGGGGCCTGCCTACTGCCTCCACATCTGCCACCTGTCTTTGTTCCTAGTTCTTCTAAGACAGACAAGACTGTTTACAAAAGAGGTCATTCTGAGCTGGACATTGTGCTTCTGGTGAGTCTGCTTTTAATCCAAAAATATTCTTTTCAAAGGAAACACTCTTCTCTCAGAGGAAATGAGCTCGCAGTGGAAACCAGGAGTGTGGCAACATGATTGCTCCTGGCTTTCATTTGTTTGTTCAGTCAGCCTTCGTGGAGCACTGTGATGTACCAGGCACAGACATGATGCTGTGTTGATGATGTTATTAAGTGCCGTCTAATTGGTTCCGACTGTATAGTGTTTCCAAGGAGCAGCTGGTGTGTTTGAACCGCTGACTTTGCAGTTCAAACTGACCTTGCAGTCCAGCACATTAACTCATAGCACCATACCAGAACTCTAGCACAGATATAAGAGATATACTATCAGCCTGAACAAGGCACATTAATTTTAAAAAAAAAAGCAAGCCAGGAACAGTGATTGAAGCCTGCAGAGGGTATTGTTGGTGTTGTTAATTGTCAAGTGCCATCAAGTCAGTTCCAACTCATAGGGACTCTGTTAGGGTTTCTGAGGAGCAGCTGGTGAGCTTGAACTGCCGACCCTGCAGTTCAAACCAACCTTGCGGTCCAGTGCATTATCCTACAGAGCCACACCAGGACTCCTCAGAGGGTAGTAGAGACTTATACAAGCACAGAGGAAGGGTGCCCACCCACCCAGACTGTTAAGTGAAGATGGGCTTGTCATGGAAGAGATGAAGTGTAGCTGAGTCTCAAAGGACTGAAAGTTGGCCATACTACAGAGGAAAAACCTTCCAGGCAGAAAGAACCACTGTGCCTGAATGAAAAGAAGCTGGAAAGTACAGTGCATTTAAGGCACTACAAATAGTTCAGAAAGGCAATGCATAGGATAGGAAGGGATCAGGGGACACCGCAGTGGACCTTGTTTCCTTGCCTCAGGAGCTTGGATGTGACCAAAGGGAACAAAAAAAAATTAATAGGTTTTGATCAAGACCTTGATGTCAGCAGATTTACTTTGTAGAGAGATCACTGTAACAGTAGTGTGGAAAATGGATGGCTGAAGGTCACACTGGCAGCAAGCTTACCAATTAGAAGATCATTTGGAAGCAGGGCTTGATGGTGGCTAGGGTGGAGGTGCAGTGAAGTTCGCTGTCAGCAGCAACACAGAATACCAGGCAAAGCAGATCCAGGGCAAACCTCCAAAACTCGGAACCACAGATATAGGAATATTTTTAAAGTTTGGGGGCTTGTAGCTTGTGGAAATTGGAGCTAAAGTAAAAAGATCGCATACTTTTGAATCTGTTGAGCCAGGCTTGGAGAGCCAGAGCTGACATCTTGGGTGAGACCAAACATCAAGACCAAGCGGGGGAAGCAGAAACACTATGGAAAAACGCCACGGGAACCTTGGGGAAAAGGTAGACAATACACTTTGTCAGTTTTGCTTTGTT
>NW_006408898.1:513137-521250 GCF_000296735.1 Chrysochloris asiatica
TTTTTTTTCACTGGTGCTGTTTTGCTGTTATATGCACCCCTTCTGCCTTTGGAGGACTCTTTGTCTACCTATGTTACACAAGAAGAGTCAGCAACTGCTGCCATATAGCCAAGCTACAATTACACTATAAAACACCAAAACGCAGGCAAGAACCAATACCAACTGCCATATACAAGGGAAACAGATAACACCTGTGAAAGTTACTCTGCATTAAGCAATAAGAAAACTGAAAAGGGAAGCCCACATCCTGATCACATCTTCCTGGAAGCAATCAGAAACTATGAAAAGTGTCAAAACACATACTCAATTAAGTATTAAGGCCACAGATAAACACTAAACAAGAAGCAAAAGCAAATGAATATATCAGCACATGTCCAGAAACAAGATTAAATGTCTGAGACAAATGACTTAGAAGTAGACCTGGACTCCATTCTGGAAGGAGGGCAGGCCTTGGAAATGCCTGAGAAGGAATTCAGAAAAATGATCATAAAATGTTTCAAAAAACTTTAGAATGGAGTTGAGAAAAACAAGGAAGAAGTCAGGAAAGTGCTACAGGAACAATCCAATAAGATAGATTACAACATTGGAAACAATTCAAAACCTACAGAAAGAGGTACAAATGATCAATAACAGAATATCAGAAATAGACAATACTCTGAAAGGGTAGAGGAGTAGAAGAGATGAGCTGGAAGGCAAATCTCTCAATACCACTAAGATAGAAGAAAAAACACAAAAAAGGATTTTAAAAATCTGAAGAAGGTCTAAGATTCATGTTGGACAACATGAAGAGGAGTAACTTAAGAATTATCAGTATTCCAGAACAAGAAGAATCACACAAGTCCACAAAGGAAATAGTTGAAGAATTGCTGTAAGAAAATTTCTCTAACATCCTGAAAAGCGAAAAGGTAAGCATTCAAGAAGCTCAACGAACCCCAGGAAGCATAGACCCCAAAAGAAAATCACCAAGACATATCATAATCAAGCTCTCCAAAATCAAAGATAAGGAGACACTTCTGAAAGCAGCCAGGGAAAACAGAAGTATCACATAAAAGGCAAGCAAGTCAGATTAAGCTCAGATCTCTCAGCAGAAACCATGCAAGCAAGAAGGCAATGATGAGACATATATAAAACCCTGAAAGAAAAAAACTGCCAACCAAGAATCCTTTATCCAGCAAAGCTATCAATCAAATATGATGGTGTAATCAAAACATTCCAGGAAAAACAGAAGCTAAGGGATTTTGCCAAGGCCAATCCTGCACTACAAAACATCCTAAAGAGAGTTCTGTGGACTAAGAACAAACAAGAAGAGACAACAATCACAGATTGACATACGTGGCAGCCACCTGCCAGAATTAAGTCAACAGAAGGAAGAGTTAAGAAAAGAACAAAACAATAAGAACAAACTCAGAGAATTTGGGAGGTCAGTCTGTGATCAAAACAAGTACAATGTAAAAGAAGGTAAACACATAGGAACAATCCAGATAGGGAGAAGGTCAGGTCGATTACAGGATAAATAGACTGCACTAAATGGAGAGAAAAGTTAATGAACTATAAGGCAACCTCAAAGAAAATTAACACTTCACAATATACCAAGAGAATGAACATCCAAGAAGAACATGGAAACATTAAAACTACAAAGAAACTCACAAGAAAGAACACAAAAATCATGAATTAAACAAAGGAAGACACACAGAACAAAGAAAGCAGCAACACCACAAAGAAAACAAATATAATGGCAGCAATTTATCAATACCTATCAATAATTATACTGAATGTAAATGGATTAAATGCACCTGTTAAAAGATGGAGGGTGGCAGAATGGATAAGAAAAGAAGATCGTTCAATATGCTGTCTGCAAGTGACACATCTAGAACACAGAAACAAAAACAGATTAAAAGTCAAAGGATGGAAGAAAATATACCAAGTTAATTGCAATAAAAAACGAACAGGAGTGGCAGTACTAATCTCTGATAAAATAAACATTAAGGCAAAAAACAGCATAATAGATAAAGATGGTCATTATCTCATTATTAAAGGGACAATTGAACAAGATGACATAACCATAATAAATACCTATGCTCCCAATGAAAGAGCCCCAAAATATATATAGCAAACTCTAACAGATTTGAAGGAAGAAATAGATGAATCTACAATAATAGTGGGTGATTTTAATACACTGCTTTCAATTAGGAGATCATTTAAATAGCCATGAGGAAAATGGATAAGAGTTTGAATGCAGCAGTAGCTTTGGGGCAAATTTTGCAGATACCAGGCATTCAGTAAACACTCAAGAATAGCCTGTTGGAAGAACCCTGGTGGGCCATGAATGGATGGGTGGGTGAGTCCTTAGGGTGGAAGTTACTGGGGAAATACTTTCTGATGGAATATTTGATCCAATCAGCAAACGAGGGCGGGTAGGGCAGAGGGATGGAGAGCTTTTGTTTTTCAATTTAAATACTTCTATATTATTTTAAACTTTGAAAATGTTTTAAATGTTTTTGTGGTCACAAAAAGCCTAAGAATTACACCTGCTTTTTACTTATTGACTATTGTAATTATTCTCATGACCTCATTATTCTATATTTCACATTTACAATAGTAAAAACTACTGACTAGTTTGTGTATCAGTAACACAAATCTGGTAACAAGCTCCCTCCCGCATAAGGTGCTAGGCAAGAGAAATGGTTAAGATTATGTGTCATTTTATATAGACTACGATCCTTAGTGGTTTGACAGCTATGTAGTGATATAATTTGACAGTTATGTAGTGATATAACTTGACAGTTATATGATGATATAATTTGGCAGCTACATAATGATGTAGTCATCTCCATTTTGTGAACTGATGTGTTCATCTCTATTTTTACATAATATCAATTTTTGCATAACAATCTGGTCTTTGATCCTAACCGTGTCAATAAGTGAGGAATGAGTATATATATATATTTTTTTTTTAAATCACTACTATTTCTACAATACAACTTTTGTGCTTGCTTGCATCATAAATTAACTTTAATAAATGCTTTCTCAAATTACGATACAAAACATCACTCCTTATGCCAACCTATTTTGATTAAAGGACCCTGTATAACACCCTCCTTTAAGTTGTTGGTAGGTTTTCCAACCCTGTAATGTCAGGGAGAAAAAATAAATCCCAAATCAGAGGTTGGCAAATTCTGGAATGCCTATTCACACATATTGAAATTTTGCCATAATTTGTATAGCACTTCTACACAACCAGGCTTCTTTCACTACTTCTAAGTAATTGGGGGAGATCAACCACTGAGTTGTAATCCGGTGTGGTGCTGTAGGATAAAGCACTCAACCATAAGATGAGTTTGAACCACAAGGTCGATGCTTCAAACTCACCAGCCACTCCTTGGAAACTACAGTGCCGCAATGAGTCAGAACCGACTCAACGGCACTTAACAACAACAACCCAGTGCACACAACAAATTTTTACTGGCCTTGGTGAGAACTTCCTCTCCCAGAATATAGAAAGCTCAGTTCCAGACAACAGGGAGGAAGTGGTTGAAGAAGTGAAATTAACAAAACTCTGGTAGGAAATAACCAATTCACCTTCTATTACTTAATAACCAAGGAGTAGACCATAGGCACAAGTCATTTATCTTAGATTTTAAGAGTTTATTCATTTTGTTTTGTTTTTGTTTGTTTTGTTTGAATATCATTTTTAAAGATTTATGAGTCTAAGGATTAACACACAAGAGGTTATTTTGTTTTGTTTTTTGACATTGCTATTACAATGCCTAAGGAGCTCTGGTAGTGAAGTGGTTACAAATTGGGCTGCAAACCTTAAGGTCAGCAGTTCAAAACTACAGCTGTTTCGAGGGAGAAAGATGAGGCTTTCTGCTCCCGTAAAGATTTACAACCTCAGAAACCCTGTACAGGGTCGCTAGGAGTTGGAACCGAGTCCACGACACATAACCACCACCACCATTACAATGCCGTGGAGTCCTGGTGTAGTGCTGTAGGATAAGCACTGGATACATTGGATACAAGTTCAAACCCATCAGCTGCTCCTTGGATTCCCCATACAAGTCGAAACAACCTCTTCGGCAATTAACAACTACAACAACATAACAATGCTTTAAGGAAAATGGAAAGGACAAAGGAAATTCAGCCATGTAATTGTCAGTTGCAGGTGAGAACGTGAAGGGAAATAAAGAAGAAGCTTAGAAAAAGGGAAGAAAGATCACTTAAAAACTCTGACTTGTAAAGTCCCTGTGCTACCCTGAGAAAAGGAGAAAGAAGTGAATTCACACAGCATGCCACAGCCAGGACGGGGGAAAAAAGATGAAAAGGACAGTTTATCCAAATCTTAAAAAGGCAATGTGGAAACATTAAGGAGGAGAGTTATCAAGATGTGTGAATCTACCAAGTCATGTAATTTAGAATACAAGCTGACCCTTGAGAAAGGGGTCCTGATGTAGACATGGTGTAAACCAAATTAAATTGGTGCAATAAATGCTTATTGCATGTAACTATTAAAAGGAAAAAATGGAATGTGGTCTGCATCTGACTAAACCGTGTTTGAGCCCTCATTCCAGCATTTACTAGCTGTGTGAACCTGATAAGTTGCTTCTCTCAGACTTAGTTGATTCAGAGGTGAAAGAAACCAATACTATCTACCTTAACAGCTTTTCTCAAAACTAAATACAATAACAACAAAAAGGCATATGACTAGTCATACTGGTCTGATACAGACTGGCAGAACCTTAAGATTATAGCCCTTGGTCACCCTTCAGGTCTAGAACTGAACTTACACACACAAACACAAACCCACTCAATTTTCAGCCAAACAATTATTGTCAGGTGCCCTCAAGTTGGTTCTGACTCATAGCAACCTTATGTAAAACAGAACAAAACACTGCCTAGTCCTGTGCCAATCTCATAATTGTTGCTACACTTGGGCACATGGCTGCTGCCACTGTGCCAATTCCTGTCATTGGAGGTCTTCCTCTTTTTCACTGACCCTCCACTTTATCAAGCATCAAGTCCTTCTCCAGGGACTGGTCCCTCCTGATACTATATCAGAAGTATGAGAGACAAAGTCTGGCCATACTGACTTCTAAGGAACTTTCTGGTTGTACTTCTTCCACGATAGATTTGTTTGTTCTTATGGAGTCCATAGTACATTTAATATTCTCCTCTAGCATCATAATTAAAATGCATCAATTCTTCTACGGTCTTTCTTATTCACTGTCCAACTTTCACAAGCATAGATTGATTGAAAAATACCATAGCTTGGGTCAGGCATACCTTAGTCCTCAAATTGACATCTTTGTTCTTCAACACTTTAAAGAGGTCTTGTGCAGCAGATTTGCCTAATGCAATATGCTGTTTGATTTCTTGACTGCTGCTTCCATGAGTGTTGATGGTTGATCTGAGCAAAACGAAGTTTCTGACAGCTTCAATCTTTTCTCTATCATGATATTATTTATTGATCCAGTGGAGAGGATTTTTGTTTTCTTTTAACCCTTACTGAAGGCTTTGGTCTATGATCTTCATCAGTAAACATTTTAAGTGCTCTTCGCTTTCAGTAAGTAAGATTGTGTTTTCTGGATATCGGAGGTTGTTAGTGAGTCTTCCTCCAATCTTGATGCAGGGTTCTTCTTCATATAATACAGCTTCTCAAATGATTTGCTCAGCACACAGATTGGCTATGTATGGTGAAAAAAATACAACCCTGATGCACACCTTTCCTGATTTTAAGCCATTCAGTGCACCCTTGTCCTATTTGAATGACTGCTTCTTGGTCTATGTGTAGGTTCCTCATGAGCACAATTAAGTGTTCTTAAATATTCATTCTCCACAATGTTGTCATGATCCACACAATCAAAAGCCTTTGTGTAGTCAAAAAAGCACAGGCAAACATCTTTCTAGTATCTTATGCTTTCAGCCAAGATCCACCTTACATCAGCAATGATATCCCTCGTTCCTGTCTATTGCTTGGTTCATAGAGGTGGGACAACCCAAGCAATAGATAGAAATATGTTGTTCTTGTTGTGTGCCATTGAGTTGGATCCAACTCATATTGAATCTGTGTAGGGTTTCTGAGAGCCGCTGGTGGATTTGAACCATCAACCTTGTGTTTAGCAGTGAAGTGTTTACCCTACAGTGCAACACTGGGGTATGTACACCATAGACTGGTCAAACATTCAATTTCAAAAGGACAGCATTTACCTATGAACAATATACAGAAGAGTGGAGAAAGAAAAGGAGGAATGGAAACAAGAAATACAGGGAGGAAGTGAGATAAGTGAAGTTATATTGAGAGGATTACAATTGAGATGAAATAAAGTAAATTTGTTTGTTGACTGTAAAGCTACTCTGTAAACTTTCAGTCAATTCACAATAAAAAGAAAAAGAAAAGAGTGTAGATTCTTTATAGGTGCTCACTAAACTGCAGCTGTGTGCAGGGTTGTATCCTTTCACCATACTTATTCAATCTGTACACTGAGCAAATAATACAAGAAACTGGATTATATGCAGAAGAACGTGACATTGGGATTGGGGAAAGACTCATTAACAACCTGTGATATGCAGAAGACACCTTTTTTTTTTTTTTAATGCTTTATTGTGATTTATGTGATAGTTTACATGGGAGACATTAGCTTCACATTGATCCCATCATATATCTGCCTATATTGTTTTGTATTTTTCCTGTCAGTCTTTTTCAAGAAGTACCTTCTCTTCTGGCCGCTCCAGCCTGTTCTACTTGTCCTTTCAAGTGGAAATTTCTGCTGTTCAGGATCCCACCTATGGTCTTGTGTAATGCAGAAGCTCTGCAGGAAGCCTCCTTCACTGGGCAGGTTGTAGCCCCATTTTAGGTATTCCAATCAGTTATAGGCAGAAGTTTTCTAAGGTGATAGATTTCTGGCTATTCCTTTCTCTCCCCCTCCAGTGTCTATTTTATAGTGGTATGCCAGGGAAACCAAGATTCAAAGGACAGCCAAACATCTTAACATTATTTCCCCCCTTTTTCCCATTCCAACCATGCCTCAATCTCTATATCCCAGAGCCCTGTTTTTATAAGGTTGTGCATACATCATTACTTGCCTCTGTCCCACTTCAGCTTCACATTCATCCTATCATATTTCATTTTACTGCAATGATTACAATCCCCTCCATGCATCATCAAATAACGAAAGGCTACACCCCACAGGCCCAACCCCCTAGCTGTCAGCAAAAAGCTTCTCTTCCCTCCCTGAGTCCTGTGTCCGCAGTCACTCCATCTGTCCACACCATCATCCCTGTCTCCATACCTGGTTTCACTGCCTCTGTGGGTAGGGTAACACTTTCCACTCTTCTCACTTGATGGTCCTAGGGACCTCTGCTCCTGAGCTGCAAAATCAATCACTCTCCTTCATTTGCAAACAAAAAAAAAACAACTCTGCTTCTACATTTCTGACTCTCACAGTCAGTCCTGGTAGCAGGTATTCACTGTTGTACCACAAGAGTCTTATCCCCATTTCCTTTTGTCAGCCTGGTCCCAACAGTTTGGAAATCATTCATTGGAGGGTCTGCCTATCCCTGCCCTGTCTGGAGCTAGGATCCCTCTTGAAAGCCAGTCACTTCTTGCCTTTATAGTCCTCCTCCCCATTTTGGGCCTGGAAACCCAGGCCCCTCAAGGTATTCCAGTCAGTTATAGGCTGAAGACATGCTTACGTGTTTTCTGTTGTGATGTTTCTGGCTATTCCACACACCCCCTCAAGTGTCTATTTCACAATGGTAGGCAAGGGAGACAAAGATTCAAAAGATAGCCAAGCATCCTAACATTATTCCCCTCTTTCCCTCTTTCAAACCATGCCTCAATCCCTGTATCCTGAAGCCCTGTTATTCCAAGGTTGTGCATACATCATTCTTTACCTCTGTCACACTTAGCCCATGCGAACCTGCCCAACCATTTTCCCTTGTTCTTCTTTTGCCTCCTCCTTTTTGTATATTGTCAGCCCCTCCCCCATCCCCCCACCCCCGCTCCAGCTCCCAGGCTCTCCTGCATCTATTCCCTATCCTGTGCTCTTTCTTCCTCTGCCTCCCTCCCCACCTCTCATCCCATACATACAGGTGGTCAGCAATTATATATAGATTT
>NW_006408898.1:523414-541342 GCF_000296735.1 Chrysochloris asiatica
GTTTTGGTATGAGGTTTATGCTTGCTTCATAAAAAGTATTAGGGAGTTTTCCATCCTCTTCTATATTCTGGAATAATTTGAGTAGAATTGGTGACTGTTCTTCCCTGAGTGCTTGGTAGAACTCACCCAAGAAGCCGTCTGGGCCTGGACTTCTTTTGGTTAGGAGTTTTTGATGACCTGATCAATTTCTTCTTTTCTTATGGGTTTGTTCAACTTTTCTACTTCAATCTGAGTAAGTTTAGGTAGGTCATGTTTTCTAGAAATATATCCATCTCTTCCATGGTTTCAAATTTGTTTGAGTACAACTCTTCATAGTATCCTGTTACTATCATTTTAATTTCATTTGGTTCCATTGTAACATCGCACATGTGCTATTTAATGCGAGTTATTTGTGTCCTTTCCCTCTTGTCTTTTGTTAGGTTTGTCAATGATTTGTCAATTTGATTAATCCTTTCAAAGAACCAGCTTCTTGTCCTGTTGATTCTTACTATAGTTTTTTCTGTTTTCCATCTCATTTACTTCTGCTCTTATCTTTATTTCCTTTCTTTTGGTACTGTAGGTTCCTTCTGCTGATCTGCTTCTAATTGTTGGAGATGCTGTGTTAATGTGTTAATTTTGGTTCTTTCCTTTTTTTGGATGTGTGCATTTATTGCAATAAATTATCTTCTCAGCACTGCTTTCACCATGTCCCAAAGATTTTGGTATGTTGTGTTTTCATTCTAGTTTGTTTCTAGGAACTTTGTGAATTCATATTTAATTTCTTCTTTTACCCAGTCACTTTTCAGCAGGATGTTGTTCAGTTTCCATGTATTCAACTTTATTGCCTTAGTTTTCTTATTGTTGATTTCTAGTTTTATAGCATTGTGGTCTGAGAAGATGCTCTGTAGAATTTTGATGTTTATGGAGGCTTGCTTTGTGACTTAACACATGGTTAATTGTGGAAAATGTTCCATGCACACTGGAAAAGAATGTATATTGTGCTGTTGTTAGACTGAATGCTCTGTATATATCTATGAGGTCAAGTTGGTTGATTGTGTTGTTTAGTTCCTCTGTAACTTTGTCGAGTTTCTTTCTTGTTGTTCTGTCCCTTTTCAAGAGTGGCATGTTAAAATCTCCCACTATGATTGTAGATTTATCTATTTCTTTCTTCAATTCTAGTAAGGTTTGTTTCATGTATCTTGGTGCTGTTTCATTGGTAGCATAGATATTTATTATGGTTATATCGTCTTGCTCAATTGATCCTTTGATCATGAGATAGCGTCCTTCTTTGTCTCTTATGCTAGTTTTTATCTTAAAGTTTACTTTGTTGGAGAGTAGTACTGCCACTCATGCTTGTTTATTGTTGCAGTTAGCTTGGTAAATTTTTTCCCATCCTTTAATTTTTAGTCTGTTTTTGTCTTTGTGTGTAAGATGTATCTCTTGCAGGCAGCATATTGAAGGGTCTTGTTTTCCTATCCATTCTGCCACTCTCTGTCTCTTCACTGGTGCATTCAATCCATTGATATTCAATGTAATTATTGATAGGTATGAATTAATTGCTGCCATTATGTTACTTTTTTGGTAGTGCTGTTCGTTTTTTGGTTCTGCCTGCCTTCTTGTGTTGGTTTTGTGTTTTTTGTGCTAATTCTAGCCTGTTTCTTCTTAGTTTTTATGTTTGCTTATTCTGCTTGGAAGTTCATTTTCATGGTAAGTCGTGAAGTACTAACTTTCTTTGGAGTTACCTTATAGTCTGCTAACTTTTCTCTCCATTTAAGAGACTCCATTGTATCTTGTAATTTACCTGACATTCTCACCACCTGGGTCTCTGTTGCTACATTTGTCCCTTCTTTGAAATTGAAATAATTTTGATCTTCAGTTGACTTCTCAACTACTTTGAGTTTGTTGTTGTAGTCTTGTTCTGTTCTGGACTCTGCTATCCATTGACTGAGTTCCAGGTGGCATTGCCACTGCTGTCAAGCTCTGGTTGTTGTCTGTTCTTGTTGGTTTTCAGTCCACAGAACTCCCCTTAGGATGTTTTGAAGTGCTGGGTTAGTTTTGATAAAATCTCTGAGATTCTGTTTATCATGGAATGTCTTGATCGCACCATCGTATTTGATTGATAGTTTTTCTGGATAGACTATTCTTGACTTACACTTTTTTTCTTGTAGGGCTTTGTATATGTCTCCCCATTGCCTTCTTGCCTGCATGGTTTCTGCTGAATAGTCAGAGCTTAATCTGATTTGCTTACCTTTATAAGTGACATTTTCCTTCTCCCTTGCCTCTTTTAGTATTCTCTCCTTGTCTTTGATTTTGGAAAGCTTGATTATGATATGTCTTGGTGACTTTCTTTTGGGGTCTATCTTTCCTGGGGTATGTTCGGCTTTTGAATGTTTATCTTCTCATCTTTCAAGATGTTAAGGAAATTTTCTTCCAGAAGTTCTTCAACTATCTCCTCTGTGGACTTCTCTGATTCTTCCTGTTCTGGAATTCCAATGATTCTTAAGTTGTTCCTCTTCATGTTATCCAGCATGAATCTTAGACTCGCTTCAGATTTGTTTATCCTTTTCTCTGCTTGCTCTTATGTCTTAGCAATATTGAGACTTTTGTCTTCCAGCTCGCTAGTTCTGGCTTCCATCTTTTCTACTCTGCCCCTTTTCCCTTTCAGTGTATTGCCCATTTCTGATATCTTATTATTAATCATCTAGACCTCTTTTTGCAGGTTTTGAATTGTTTCCAGTGCTGTATCAATCTTATTTGATTGCTCTTGTAGTACTTTCCTTACTTTTTCCTTGTTTTCCTCCACTCCTTTTCAGAATATTTTAATTTGTTTCCTTGTCATTCTTCTGAATTCTTTCTCAGGCATATCCAAAACCTGTTCTTCCTCTTCTAGAAAGCCTTTGTCTGTCTCCAGCTCATTTGTCTCAGCTACTCTCTTCTGTTTTTGGACATGTTTCAATATCATTTGTTGCTTTTTGTTCATCATTTCCAATAGTTATGTGGGTTTTTTTAAGCTTAAGTGGATGTTTGTTGTTTATTATTAAGCTTACTGAATGTCTCCTGGTGAATATGATCAGGAAATAGGCTTCTCTTTTTGCATTTATACTTAGCAGATGTTGTTGGCTCTTGTCTCAGTGGTGGAATATTATGGGGTATGCTTATAGCTTGGCTATATGGACACAATTGCTGTCTCTTCTTGGGTAATGTAGGGAGAAAAAGCTCCCACCTCTAGGAAAGATGTGTGATCAAAAGGACCAAAAGTAGAAGTAATATAAATGCAGAGTCAAGAACCACCGTTTTGGAACAGAAATAAAGCTGTGGTATACTGTCCCAAGCTACACTAGCAGTGTGTGCCCAAGGTGAAGCCTCCAGCAGTGGGTGAGGATGTCTGCTCACTCAGGCCCCTCCTCTATTCACTACAGTAGAGATACATGGGTAGATATTGAGAAGTTAATGGGAGAAAGATTGTCCACTATTTTTATCTTTGAAAGTCAGTTAGGTATCTGTGTGTGCACAGCGCAATTCTCGAGATGGGTCAGTTCTTTTATGTTAGGGTTTTGCAGATTGCTTTATAAGGGTTCTGCACAGAGATCACAGGTAGCGTAGCAGCCATGAATGGGGTCGCAAACCACAAGGTCATCATCTCAAAATCACCAGCCACGCTGCAGGAGAAAGGTGAGGCGCTCCATTCCCAAAAACACCCACAGCCCTGGAAACCCCACAAAGGGTTACCTGGAGTCGGAACCGATACCACCATGGCACACAGCCACCAAGGGTTCCACATGAGAAAATTTTAGGGCTGTGTCTCCGCGGCTGATGTCATAAGTAACCGCCAACCTCCCTCTCTCTGTACCATGGGAAAACTGTCCCACCTTATGGCATCTGCGCTGAGCAAAGAAGGAGCGACAGAGAACAGGAGGGAGAAATGTGTAGAGTCTCCCACACCTCTTTTTCTTTTTTTTGCAAATGTCTCTGCGGAGCTTTTAGCGCTGGTTTTCTGAGCGGGACTGGCTGTAGCCCCATCCTCTAAACTCTGCCAGGGTGGGGTGGCCGCAGAGGGAGTCCTGTCTCCAGATTCCTAACTCACAGTATTTTCCTTAATATTATGATTTTTTCACTTGTGAGTGCGGGAAACTAACGTCCTGTACCTTATGGTAGATCTGGAGCTCTGGAGTTGTTCTGTGAGCTCTTCCTGCATAAGATCCCCATCCCTTTGCTACAGAGATTTCCCTACCTGGTTTTAGTTACTGTCACCCCAACCGGAAGTGACACATTCTTGATTGCTGAAATCTAAGATGACTTAAAATACTTTCTGATGACTATCAAAGACCACAGTCTTCAGTATGAGTTATACCTCAATGTACAGAAAACAATACTACAAGCTTGCTTGCTTTTTTTTTTAGTATTATTTCTAAATTTTTCTCTTAGAAAACTGGTATGATATAATGGTGTGAGACGAGGGTGATAAGGGACTGCAGTTTATAACCTGCAAGCCAAATCCAGCCATTCATTTAGGTATTGTCTGTGGCTGCTTTCCTATTACAGGAGAACTGACTAGTTACAACATTAATGGTATGACCTACAAAGTCTAAAATATCTGCTATGTGACCATTTACAGAAAAATATCCAGACTCCTGGTATAATTGGCTTGCTCTCTCATATCCATTAGGTAAGAGAAAAGCTACAGAAAAGGAAAACTTTGGCATATCTACCTGATCCATGTAGGGACTCTTTAAGGTTTCATTGCCTCTAAAAGATGGAATAAGTTAGGAAGAAGTCACTAGGGGCCATATACCTATGGTGGTGGTTATGTGCCGTGGAGTTGATTCCAACTCATAGTGACCCTGTACAGGGTTTCCATGGCTGTAAATCTTTACAGGAGCAGAAAGCCTCATCTTTATCCCATGGATAAAGATGGTAGTTTCTAACTGCTGACCTTGTGGTTTGCAGCCCAATTCGTGACCACTGCACTATACAGAACTTTCTATTTTACCTGACCCTTCTCACCTAGAGGGTCCTCTAGAGTCTGCCTTTCAATTCCCTCAGTACCTGAGTCCTAGAGGAAGACCAGGCACAGTGAAGATGACACCATAAGAGGAAAGGTGGAGATCTTGAAACTGAAAATCCAGAGGCAGAAAGAAAAAGAAGTATCCACAGAAAAAAAGATATGGCTACATAGGACATTGTACTTTCAGACACAAGTATCAAAAGGATCCATAGAAATGATGGGAGCAATGATGGACTCTTAAGAATATTAGGAAGTCCAGAATGAAATAGAGTTTAGAAAAAAGAGTGAGGTCAATTGTTGTTTAGTTCTATTCTGAACAGGAAAGTAAGCAAGGTAGAAACAGGCCAACTGCAGGGAGCAGACACTATTATATCTACATATAATAATGTACGAAGGGATCAGGTACTAGTCAGACAGAGACTGGGGAAACCCTGAGAATGTGGCCCTTGGTTACTCTTCAGACCTGGAAATGAACTCACTCCCTTGGCTCATTTTTTCAGATATATAGGAAGACAACAACCTAAGTGAGGTATGCACACCATAGAATGATCAACCATTCAAGATTGAAAGGGTAGCATTTACCTAAGGAAAAAATTCAGAAGCATCCAGCTGATAAGAAGTAAGGGGAGATGCACAAGAACACCCAAACATGCAGACAGTACCCATTTGATCTAGACTCAATGGCTTTATAATCAGAACTCAACTAGAGGAATATTACCCCCCAAAAAAAAAAAATTTTTTTTTTTTTTGATAAAGGAAACAAGGGTAAATTGCTACAACTTGATGAACCTGACTTATACTCATGGAGGTAGTAACTCTAAATACCAACAGGATAGATAGGGATGGAAAACTTAGACATTGGCTACCTAAAATGAGGGGGTGATAAAGGCACAAAGTGACTTGCTTGCAAGGTTTCAAGAGGGAGTTTAGTTTAAGAGTGTGTGGGGAAAGAAAGAGTACCCACTGAATAGATTTCATCTTGTCTAGATGGGTCTGGTGGAAAGAGATGGGGATAAGATTCATACGATTCAATAGTGAATAATTGTTATGACTAATTGCGACTCTCACAATTGTAAAGGTAGAAGTTTTGCAACAAAAACAGGGGAGTTTTGTAACAAAAACAGTCCAGAAGCCAAGGACCCTAGGATCATCAAGGGAGAAGAGTACAAGCAGAATGCAGGACTTTATCCAGAGAAGCAAGGACTCCAGAAACAGAGGCAGAGAGGGGGAGTAGCTGAGGACTCTAGATTCATGGGAAGAGAGGGACTAAGAGCTGGTGGCCAGGAGGCAGACTTGCAGAATGTGCCCTTTAGAGGTGTAAATTATTATATATGCCTGAGTAAAGGTTTTTTTTTTTTTTTTTTAAAGCTAAAGTGAATAGAGAGAAATACTGTTAAATGATGGTGCATGGAGGGGATTATAATCATTGTATGATTTGTTGATTGTAAAATTTATGATCTGCCCTGTAAACTTTCACTCAATCTACAATAAAAACCTTTTAAAAAAAGATCAATCCATGATTATTCTGCTTGTCTTCTTGTTCAAAATGATTGAAGATCACTGGGGTAAGGCCAACCTTGATAAAAGAGGTTGGAAATCAAAGATCAGACATAAAATGGTACCAAGGCACTTGCAACTCTGATAAAATACCAGCCTCCTCTCATGGAGGAACAACCTGCTAGGGTACAGAAGAACTTGAGCAGAGAAGGTTTTGACTGACGCAAGAGTTGAAGAAGTCCCCAAAAGCTGGTGGTCCCTATTGCATCCTGACGTTGCCAGCTCCCCACTTCTGCTTGTTCCACTTCCTGGGGTCTGCATCACCATCTCCTTCATCATTATTCATCTACCGGCTCTATTTTTATAGTGAGATCTTTTTCCACTTGCTGGATATCGGAAGGAAGTTCTGTTGGCTGAGCAATCTCCATGGGAAGAAAGGGTTTGATACATACATTGTGCAACCTGCCTGTTTGACACATTGGTTTCACTTCCTGAAATGGATCGGGAGGGTGGCCAGGTTTTGCATTGGACTACAGGGCCAGGATGAAACGTTGTAGAACAGTAGAGACTGTTACATCAAGGGGCATTTCCTCACAGCTCCAAAATTTCCCTTAAGCAGAAAGCAGGGTCTCATATAATCTGCATACTACTAGCATCACCTCAACCACACTGTAACAATGTACCAGTCACTTCAGCTCTCCTGAACTTGATTTTGTCATCTTCTATTCAACTTGAATAGTAAGTTATGTCTTCCTATATATGATCCTGGAGTCCTGGTTTGGTACTGTAGGATAATGCCCTGGACAGCAAGGTTGCTTTGAACCATAAAGTGGGCTCCTCAGAAACCCTATGCAGGATCGCTATGAGTAGGCACTGACTCAACACTACTTAAGGACAACAGATATGATCCTACTAGATCCCCCAATGGCATTAGGGCTTTTTTTAGCTAGAAAGATTCTGAGGCTCTGAAATGTTACAATTAGAAGATGGGGACATAGAGGTAGTTCAAGGTTCCTGACCTATCCCAAAACCCAGAATCAAAAGGGATTAACTCATTGCTGATGTTTGAATTCCTTGGATACCTCCCTTCCTTTAACTGTCCTTAATCCTCCTTCCTTGAATCATATCAATAAACCGAGAGTATCTCTGTGTCCCCTGTCAGGAGGAACCATAGAGCCACTAGATCACCAGGTCTGAAGACTCTGAGGAAGATGGCAGTTCTCTAATGAGACTTGGGATCCAGTGGCTTATTTGTAGAGTAGATTCTGTGAAGGAAAAACAAAGACTTCCACCAGAAACCTGCTTCCCTGCAGAACTGTATATTCTCCTCCCATCCTAAAGAGGTCAAGCAGCTCCCCAGAGGCTCTGGTCGGTCACTGATCAAGAACTGCAGAGGTAGAAACCAGTTCTTACTGAGAAGGTCCCTGTCACTTCATTAACTCTTTTTATTCCTCTACAAAGGGGAAGGTTCCTTTACTTAGGTTTACGAATCTTTCCACTTGGAAGATGTAGGTGATAAAGGGATTGTGCTCCTGTGAATGTATCTTTCATTTATTCCAGGAATCCCAAATTAAAACAGTCATCCAAGCTAGGAAAATCCAGTATTTTATTATTGACATCATTGTCATAATATGCTTCAGAAACACAACATATATTCATACGATGACATATTATTTGCAAACTGTCATAATTTACTAGCACTTGCCCTCCTATGTATTAGAGAATGATTTCAGCTTAACAGCCCCCTCTTCTAGAAGTTTCCACCCATTCTGTATTTTAACTTGGTTGTGTAATCCGTTGACCAAAAGGGAAATGTCTCACCTCTCCACTTCTGCTTTTAGAGACAATAAAATAGACAGCAAATCTCTTAGAGGGACAAAAGGCCACTCTGGTATTTTCTCCAGCCAATCTTTATTGCTCTGGTATGATGATTTTAATTCTTAATTAGTTACACCAATAACTAAGTCCTAAATGGGTTACTCAGGCTCTCCCTCTCCCTCACTCTCCTTCTCTCTCCCTTTGTGTTTGTGTGTGTCTAAGGACTGGGTTGTTTGTTTGTGGCCAGGTGTGCTGTAATGCTAGAACTTGTCCAATATTCTAGGAGTGAATACTGCTTATCCAGAGATATAAAAGTCAATGTCTCTTCACCAAGTCTCAGGTGGCTTCTAACAACTACACTCCTGGTTTGGGTTTGGGCTAACAAATGCTTTCCTCTAGACCCAAAGGATGACTTTTCCATGTATTTACTCATTCATTTAAAAATTGTTTATTTGCATGTCTGTCACATACTAGGTGCTAACAGGAACTCACATATGAAGACAAGCCTCATTAGAACTGGCAACCACAAGTGGTCATCTTTCTCTTCTCTTTACACAGGTTTTGGAAGCAGCCATGGCAACAGTCCCTAAAATCGGTGATGAGATGAATTCCTACAGGTCAGTGGGAAGATCAGGACCAGTACCAAAAGGAGGGCTCTCCCCTTTTAAGAGTGTAGTGTTAGCTGTGCTTACAGACCAGATATGTCTCCCAAACTGCCTCTTTCCATGTCAATCTAGGTTCCAAGTTAACCTGTATTAAGGATTGATTTCCTACCAAAGTCCAGCTTTGGATCCTATAGCTCTCTCAGGTGTGTTACAGGTGCTTCCTGTAGAGAGCAAGCAGGAAGAAAAGATAACCTCTTTGTAAAACTTGGCTCAGGTGACAGGGTAAACTCAGATTGATTTTAACACACTCCACAGGGCTGAAGGTTATGTCTCAGGATACTTGCCTTGTCCCATGGTGATATGTTATACATAAAAGAGTAGATTGTTCCATGCATATCACCATGGAACTCACCAGAAGTCTTCAGATATCTTTGAGTTTCATGCTGTCTGTAGTTTCCTATCAACAGCAAAGATTTTTTACAGGGAAGGAAAAATAAATCTATTTGGGAGACATAATTAAGAAATATCTGTTTTTCTTGCAGTAACAATGAAAATGACGTATTACTTGAGGTTAATGGCCCCAAACACATGAAGGTAAGACTGTGGACTTAGCTCCCAACCCATGGAGGGGCTCTGACACAAGCAAAGGCTCAAAGAAAAGGGTCTGAGCTACTTTGCACCTATGGTATCTTATGATGGAATGATTCTCGCCTCTGCCAAAGGGACAGATGCAGGCTGCAATACGGGTCGACGTGGTCAGACCCAGCTCCCCACAATGTCATAGTCAGTCACCAACAGTAGTCATCACTGGGGATGGAGGAGGGGACAGTGATAGTGGTGACAATATTAGTTGCCACATGTTAGGAAGACAGCCAGAGCCACAAGGCTTCTAAGCAAATTTGATTCTTCTTTGAGGAAATGAGTTCCAGCTACATTAAACAAACTCTATAACTCAGAGAAAAATGACCTTAAATATTACCAGGTAAAATAGTTTTTTGTTGCCAGGAGAGGAACTTCTGACAACAAGATGTGGTGGCTGTGTGCCGTGGAGTCAGTTCTGACTCATAGCGACCCTGTACAGGGTTTCTGAGGCTGTAAATGTTTACGGGAGCAGAACGTCTCACCTTTCTCCCGCAGAATAGCTGGTAGTTTCCAACTGCTGACCTTGCGGTTTACAGCCCAATTTGTAACCACTACACTACGGTGACATTAAAAATTTGTTGTTGTTGTTGTTAAGTGCCATCGAGTCGGTTCCGACCCATAGCGACCCTGTACAGGGTTTCCGAGGGTGTAAATCTTTATGGGAGTAGAAAGCCTCATCTTTCTCCCGCGGAGCGGCTGGTAGTTTCGAACAGCTGAACTTAAGGTTTGCAGCCCGATTCGTAACCACTACGCTACCAGAGCTCCTTTAAAAATAAAATAAAATAATGAGTTGAGATGAATTAAGAGTTGAAAGAAACAAAAACAAGAATGCTAACTTGCTGTTTGACCTTGGGTCACATGTAAAAAATAAGGAGCATGAATTAGACTATCTCTGAGAGTCTGGCTTTCTGATATAAAGTATAAGAAAGTATAAAACCGTTTATGTTGTAGGTGGGGAATGTATGAAAAAGGTTAATAAATACATGGGAGTTATTCTTAAATAATTATCATATACGACATAAGAAAGCCCACATAATGAGTTTGAGTTTGCCATGCCCATCTCTCTTGGGGCTTCAGAGAGAGATGGCAGAGTCTCTAGTGTTAACCCATTGCCATTGAATTGATTTCATCTCATTGTGACCCTAAAGGACAGAATAGAACTGCTCCTTGGGGTTTTCAAGACTGTAGATCTGTATAGGAACAGGCAGTCTCATCTCACCCACAGAGTGACTGGTGGGTTTTTACCTACTGACTTTGTAGCTAGCAGCCCAATGCTTAATACATCCTGCCACCAGGGCTCTTTTATCTCTCATTGTTGTTATTGTTGTTGTTAAGTGCCATGGAGTTGTTTCCGACTCATAGGGACCCCATATAGGGTTTCTGAGGAGCAGCTGGTGAATTTGAACCACCGACCTTAGGGCTCAACCCAACCTTGCAGTCCAGCGCATTATCCCACAGTGCCACACCAAGTTGATTCTCTCTATCAATTCTCTGATGGCAAAACAGGACTTCCCTGGCCTGACCACATTGCCATGCTCACCCCCTTGGTTTCTCCACAGTGCTACTTCCAAGAATTGGACCTCTGCTCTCCAGGAGATAGGATCATCCAACTTAAGATCTCCCACAAATACTCCAGGAAGGATTTCAAGCAGGTTGTGTCGGTCATCGTGGCAATGGAGAGGCTAAAAACCATCCTGGTTTCCGGGTCACAGCAGCCCTCGGCAACCACCCTCTTATCCATCATCTTTGAAGAAGGTACTTAATGAGAGTTGAAAGGGATGCAGCAGTAGGTTTCATGATTATTATTTTCTTACAGTCGGTAACCTAATAGACAACTAAACTCACTAAAAGATGAAGCCCTTAAAAGATAGAAGGTCCATAAGGGGAAAACAGAGAAGTCTAGAAACCAAAGGAATCATCTCTTTAGTTGAAACTGGAGTCCCTTGGTAGTAAAAGTGGTCAATGCACTTGCTGATGACCAAAAGATTGGTGGTTCGAGTCCAGAGGCTCTTTGAGTCAAAATTGACTCAATAAATGGTTTGTGAGGTGGGGTTTATTGAAATATTTTTGAAATTTTTTCTTAAAGTAAAACCTTGATAATTACTCATATTTGTAAATCACTCCATTCTTTTCAATGCTTTCGTTTGCATTATGTTCTGCAAGTCTCGCAATTGCCAGTGCCGTTATATTACTATCATCATTTTATGTAAGTAGTTCTATTCAACTAGCAATCAAGCTAAAATTGGAGCCCACTTCCTATGGTGCCAGATATAGTGTTCTTAACTCTTTCCTTCCCCCAGGCCCGAGACTCCCTCCCCACTAATACTATAATGGAACTTTGGCCGTACCTGCTCAGATGTCATCCAAGAAGACAAATTCTGTGGCCTAACAGCATCAGACTTGCCTTCTGAATCTCTGCTTACACGACATGTTGCTCTACATTTCAGAATCCATCAACTTGTATGACATTATTGATCAGGATGCAGCAGTACAGTCTAGGAACTGCATACTCCGGGACATAAACCAAAAGTGCCTGGTGCTGTCTGGCCCCTGTGAGCTGAAGGCCCTTCACCTCAATGGAGAGAATATAAAACAACAAGGTAACTTGGGACGTCTTGCTTTTCTTTCTTGGCTTCCTGGCAACTTGCTAACTCTCCACATTGTCAGCAGAGTGGGCCATGAAGACAAACTCTCAGCTTAGGTAAGAATTATTTGACAGAAAAAGAACATAAAAACTTTTTGTTGCTGTCCTAGCCATAAAGCTAGATGGATTTCCTCACTACATTTCCTTTTTAGTAAAAGCGATGACTGAGAAATTATACTGCTCAAGCATACCCAGGGTCATTGTCCAGCCAAGTCATTTAGAGAAGATTTAATATGAATGCATCCATTGAATGGTGTCATTTGATTGGCATGTCCTAACTGCCTGTGGGTTCTTTCTTCCTGCTGTTGGGGCTGAAACTAGAATAGTGAAGAGATAGGGTGTCCATCCCTATCCCAACCTGTCTTCTTGCCTCTAACATCCCTCCCACCCAATACCAGATGGTTCCTTGTAAGAAAATTTTACTGACAGGAAGGAACTTGTATCTCTCTAAAGTAACTGGAAAATGTTTTAAGTCTGGTGAGCCACTAGTACGGCTGGCACTGTGCCACATGCCACCTTCCTCCCACCTAACCTCTGAAAAGAGCAGCCTGTTCTCTTCCGAGGCTGCAGACCTTGGTAAGCAGCATCACTGGAGGGCTCATGAACAGAACAAAAACAATTCTGTTTCTTTATAACTAAGTAGTAAGTCTGGACTTCTGGTGTGTGGCACTGTAGGAACAGCACTGCATTGCAAACCACAAGGTCGGCAGTTCAAACCCAACAGCTGCTCCTGGGAAGCCTATACAGGGTCACTATGAATTGGCACTTAACAACAACAACAAAAGCATGACTTGCAGGCTTCCAGTTGAACCAGTTGTGACCAAGGAAAATCAAAATGAATGACTCTCTTTGGCACTATTTGAAGCCTCGCCTCTTTCAAGTGCTTCTAGCTGTTGTTCTATGTTGCAGAAACAAATCTGGTACCTAACTTCTTTCATGAGCCAAACTAAACCTCTTTTCTGACCTTCAATATTGATCAAACTGTTCTGCCAATGCCTATATGCACATCATTGGTCAATAACAAGATGGCTTCTCCAGCTTCCTTTAGCATTTAATAATTATTGTTGTTAAGTGCTGCCAAGTCAGTTCCAACTTATAGCGACCCTGTATAGGGTTTCCTAGGAAAAGCTGGTGAGTTTGAATTGAGGACCTTGAGGATCAAACTGACCTGATGGTCAAGTGCTTATCCTACAGCACCACATCAGGACTCCATTTAATAATTCTTGTTGTTGTTAAGTGCCATCGAGTCAATTCTGACCCATAGCGACCCTATATAGGGTTTCCAAGGAGCAGCTGGTGGGTTTGAACTGCCGACCTTGTGGTTCAAATTGACCTTGAAGTCTAACACATAATCCTGCATCATCGCACCAGGACTCTAATAATTAGCCTTAATAATTGTTGCTGTTGTTATGTGCCGTGGAGTCGGTTCTGACTCATAGCAACCCTATACAGGGTTTCCAAAACTGTAAATCTTTACAGGAATAGAAAGCCTCATCTTTCTCCCACAAAACAGCTGGTAGTTTCGAACTGCTGACCTTAAGGTTCACAGTCCGATTTGTAACCACTACGCTACCAGAGCTGACCTTAGCCTTAATAATTAGCCCTCCCTTAATTCTTCATTATCATTATTGTGAGGCTCTGAAAAACTTTCAGATCTCTGAGAAAAACTTGGACCAAGCAGCTAACCCTGAGAAGCCAAGTGATCTTGCCTATTAGGTTAGAGAAATCTCTGTATGGGTTCCCACAGAGGATGCTAACTTGTACTGGTCCTGAAGAGGGATTTGGTGATTGGGTCCAGCTTGTACTGCTATGTATATCTGACCTCAAGGCCTCTCTTCTTTCTTCAGTTGTGTTCTCCATGATCTTTGTGCAAGGAGAAATAAGTCAAGAGAAAATACCTGTGGCCTTGGCCCTCAGGAGAAATAATTTGTACCTGTCCTGTGTGATGATTGATGGGAAACCCACCCTGCAGCTGGAGGTGAGTGAGTACCAGAGGCTGAGGGCCCTTCTTAGGCCTCCTCCAATGCCTCCCCAGCCATGACTTACTTTCAAGACAAACTCCTTCTCCTTCCCCAAATCTGGGAGCTGGTCTACTTGATTGTTTATATAAATGTACATAAATTTTACATGATTGTTAAGTACATGCAACCTTCACTCCCACTTGTGATAATTACATCATTTTCTGATGTTATTTTATCCTACCACTGTATGACCGAAGACATTATACAGCATTAGGGTTGGGAGGATTACACATTAATACATTATTACTCTCATCTAATAGACGATACTTGGGGAAAATAATCAATTAAAGGGAGAAAAGACAGCTGTCATCTCCTCCACTCCACATTCTCCCTACACAACTTTCCCAATAGTTTTATTTCCATGTTAGTATCATTCTCTCCAGGGTATAAAGAAACAGAAGCAAAAGTCATTGGAAATCAGGTAGTCCTTAAAATAAAATTTTAACCTACTTTTTACCTTTTTTTTTTTTAATTCCCACCCACAGTATGCTCCCCAGAATTTGGGAGTAAGATTAAAAAAAAGAATAAGGTTCCCACAAATTTGTCATTAACTGCCATGAAGTCAGTGTTGATGCATGGTGACCACATGCGTGCAGAGTAAAATTGCTCCATAGGGTTTTTAAGGCTGTGACTTTTCAGATGCAAACCACCAGGCTTGACTTCTGAGGAGCCTCTTGGTAGGTTTGAACCTCCATCCTTTCAGCTAGTGGTTGAGCACTTAACCCAGGAATTCTACTCCCTCAATAACCACATAGAAAACCAAGAGTCACAAAGAGAACTCAGGTGTCTGATCTACTCCTGAAGTCTGCTAATCAGTTCCTCTTTAGCCACATGTCTTTGTCAGAGTGTCTCTGTCCCCTCACAAAAGTTCTTATTTCTATTTTTCTGCAGACACTAGACCCTAAAGTTTACCCAAAAAAGAAGATGGAATCCCGATTTGTCTTCAACAAGCTACAAGTCAAGGACAAGATGGAATTTGAATCATCTGCATTCCCCAACTGGTTTATCAGCACTTCTCAAATGGAAGAACAGCCTGTCTTCCTGGGAAATACCAGAGGTGGTCAGGATATAACTGACTTCACTGTGGAAGAAACCTCTTCCTAAAGAGAGTTCTATCAGAAAGTTCACATGTGCTGAATAACCCCTAACGCTGGCAGAAAGAGACTAGAATGGATTTGGAACATGGCTGCAGCCTGGACTTTACTGTTGTCTAGACTGACACAGTTGCTTTCTGTATATGGTGCTAAGGGGTGTCTCCTGCCCACCAGCCAGGAGCTGTCTGAGGAAGACCCACTGTGCCCAGGCCAGGTCTATGATAAGGAGCAGCTCTTTCCTCCCAGGGCCAATCCCATGGTCCCCTTTGCTAAGCAAGCCTCCCCTACCCCTCCTATCGCTCAAAGCCAACCTGACAGAAACTGTTGCACATTTGATTGCAAGAAATCCTCTGTCCTTTACTGCTAGCTTCTGGTCAGCAGCCATTTGGCTACTTATTTATTTATTTACCGCGCAGTTGATCTACTTAATTTAAGGAGGGGCAAGAAGCAGTGTCTTTGAACAACTCCAGTCTTCAACATCTATAGAACCAATTTCATTTGAACTAGTGTGCTGTCTTTATATTAAGTCCTTCCACTAAGGCTGAGATGATAGACTCAGGTTATTTAAATGGAAATATTTATGAATGAAGAGGTATGACAGTACTTCAATGGTTCTGAAATAAATTTCACTAAAACATTTGTGTGTGTGTGCTGATAATTGACATGGAAGGAAGAACAAAATGAGGCTCTGAGAGTTCTGCTTGGGCCTCAAAAGTCTACTCCTCATTGCTGGGTGCTGCCAAGTATCTAAAAACATCCTTGGCCACTCCTCCCCACTCCTCTCTTTTATTTCTGGTTTTCAACAAAAGAATATTCAGTGCCTATGCTTTATCTGAGGAGTCCTGGTGTGGCGCTGTGGGTTAAAGCACCAGACTGCAAAGCCATTTGAACCACTGTCTGTGGTTCAAGCTCACCAGTGACTCCTCGGAAACCCTATACAGGGT
Organism: Chrysochloris asiatica; assembly: GCF_000296735.1. NCBI lineage: Eukaryota > Metazoa > Chordata > Mammalia > Afrosoricida > Chrysochloridae > Chrysochloris > Chrysochloris asiatica. The sequence goes on from NW_006408898.1 coordinate 539,664, forward strand.
CACTATGGGTCAAAACCGATTCAATGGCACTTAACAACAACAACATGCTTTATCTAAAGCTCATGCTTAGGTAGAACACTTCAGGGAGTAAGGGCTGGTGGTAACGCTGCTAATGAATTCTCCATCCATTTATCCAGCAAATATTTATTAAACAAATGCTATATGCTAGGAGCCTGGTGGTATTGTAGGGTAACAACTGGACTCAAACTCCCAGTTGCTCTATAAGACAAAAATAAGGCTGTCTTGAGGCCTGGTGTGGCACTTGGGATAAGCACTAGACCGGTAAGCGAAAATGTGGCAGTTCAAACCCACCACCAACCCCTCTCAGAAGCCTATGACTACCGGTGGCTGTGTGAAGCCTAATTGGTCCTATCTCATACATCTCAAGTATAGGGTTTCTGAGGGTGTAAATATGTAAGGGAACAGAAAGCCTTATCTTTCTCCCACAGATCAGCTGGTAGATTCAAACTGCTGACCTTGCAGCTAGGCAGCCCAGGTGCAATCCAGTACACTACCAGAGCTCTGTCAGAATTCCTATACAGCATTGCTGTGAGTCAGAACTGACTCTATGACACACAGCAACAGGAGCTGGGAATGCAGAAACAAGAAAGGTAAGGGTTTCTCTCATTTGGTAGATGGAGTCCTGGTGTGGCACTGCAGGCTAATGCACTGGACTGCAAAGTCAGTTTGAGCCACAAGGTCAGTGGTTCAGATTCACCAGCCGCTCCTCGGAAATCCTATCCAGGGTTGCTATGGGTCAGAACCAACTCGATGGCACTTAACAACAACAACAGCTTTGAGAAATTAAGGGAGAAAGGATACCTGTCATCTTCTCCACTCTACCTCTCCCCTGCTTCTCCCAAAAAAGTCACTCTCCTCACACAACTTTCCCAGCAAAAGCTTTGTTTTCAAGTTGATGCCATTCTAGCCAGGGATAGGAAGAAATATATGGCAAAAGTCCTTGGACTCCAGGTAGTACTGGAAGTTTGAACCTACTTTTTTGTTTTTAATTCCCACCCACATTAAGAGTTAGGTAGAAGAGACAAATATGTACAAGCAAAACTAAGGCAACATGATAAGTAGAAGTCAAGATCTGAGAGCACGAAAGAGGACAGTTGAGCTCTGCTGTAAGACAGAAGGTCAAGAAGGTGACATATATGCCAGTCAGAAAAGGCTGGAAGGAGGTCCCCAGATAGAAAAGGAAGGGAGAAGACTGAACATGCTGTGGGAAGTGTAGGGATACAAGCTGAACATTCCAAAATGTCCACACTAATGTCAACCCAGGAGAAGTGAGTTTGCCACTTTTCCTTCCTTTCCCCCTCCCTCTAGCATATATTCCTACATTCCCACACACCAGTCACCTGTCCATTAAGGAGTAACAACTCGCTGGAGCTGGGTTCTTTTTCTGTTTTTCCCCAAATCTCAGCTAGGGATAGGACTCTTCTCAGACAGCCCCCTTGCTCTCTGACTGGAATATGAGGCTGTTTACCTTGCCCTCAAAGGGATCTAGGTATAGCTTGAAGAGGGTAAATAATACTAAAATCCTTGACTGCCTTATGAATATTAGTTTCTCCTGCCTACTATTGTAAAATAGACACTTGAGTGGTATAGAAAGGAATGTTGGGAAGCATGATTAGAGAAAACTTGTAAGCCCGCCTTCAGCCTATAACTGATTGGAA
>NW_006408898.1:542237-543918 GCF_000296735.1 Chrysochloris asiatica
GTAAACTTTCACTCAATCCACAATAAAAACCTTAAATTAAAAAAAAAAAAAAAAGGCCCTCAAGCTCACTCTGGTGTAGAAAATCTTGAATGTCCAACCAACCACGACTGAAAAAACACTGTTAACATCCTGGCCAGCAACTTTCACTGTCAGTACACCACCTCACTTTCATTTTCTCTAATAAACTAATGTCTCTCAGATTGGTTCCTGGTGAGTGTTTTGGTCTCTTGGCACCCATGCATGCAGAAAGTTTTCCCTTCCAGGCCTACACCTCACCAGGGGTATAACAATGAAGGGTGTAAAAAGAAAATTTTCAGCATGACAGAAATCACCAGAAACAAAGTTAAAACAAAAAACAAGAAAGAAAATATTTGTCACATATCCCAGACAAAGGGACAGCTTGTTTAATATATTTAAAAAAACTCTCTCAGAACATTAGAAAGAAAAAAGAACAACTTACACTAACCCACCCCAAAAAACAGACAAAGAATATGAACAGGCTGATCACAGAAAAAGATATGTGATTACATCTTAGACAGAATAAAAGATGCTTAATGTCTCTCATAATATGAAAGGCAAGTTAAAAAGTACTTTGAGACACCAACGTTCTCCTATTAGAACAACACAAGTCCAAAAGTTTAACAATACCTTGTTGGCAACACTATGGGGATACTCTCACTCTCAAACCGGCATCATTGCTATAAAAGAAAACTTGATAATAATTATGAAAGTTACAATTTCACTCTATCTTTGGCCTAGCAATTTCACTTCTTGGGACTTATCCTACAGACCCATCTGACATCGCCAATGATATCCCTTGTTCCATATTGTCTTCGGAATCTAGCTTGAACCTCTGGAAGTTCTCTGTCAATGTATGGTTGCAACTGTTTTTGTATTGTCTTTAGCAAAAATTTACTTGCATGAGACATTAATGATATTGTCCAGTGATTTCTGCATTTCATTGGATCACCTCTCTTTGGAATGAGCACAAATATGAATCTCTACCAATCAACTGGCCAGTTTCTTGTCATAGATGAAAGAGTGCCTCCAGTGCCACATCAGTTTATAGAAAGATTTCAATTTGTATTCCATCAGTTCTCAGTGCCTTGTTCTTTGCCAATTCCTTCAATGCACATTGGACTTCTTCCTTCAGTATCATTGGCTCTTGATCATAATCTACCTCTTGAAATGGCTGGACATTGGCCATTTCTTTTTGTACAGTAACTATTCCTTCCATCTTGTTTTGATGCTTTCTGTATCATTCAGTATTTTGCCCATAGAATCCTTCAATACTGCAAGTTGAGACTTAAATTTTTTCTTTAGTTCTCTCAACTTGAGAAATACTGACTGTGTTCTTCCCTTTTGGTTTTCTACCTTCAGATCTTAGCATGTGTCCTTATAATATGTGACTTTGTCTTCTCAAGCTGCTCTTGGAAATTTTCTAATCAGCTCTTTTACCTCCTCATTTCTTCCATTTGCTTTAGCCTCTACAATGGACATCAGATGGATTTTGGATGAAATCATAGAATACCAGAAAGATGTTTACTTGTGCTTTATTGACAATGCAAAGGTTTTTCAACTGTGTAGATCATGACAAGCTATGGACAACATTACAAAAAATGAATATTCTGGAACATTTAATTGTACTCATGAGGAACCTGTACATAGACCAAGAGGCAGT
>NW_006408898.1:544538-545923 GCF_000296735.1 Chrysochloris asiatica
CTTGGAAACCAGATGGTCAGATGCTGTTTCTCATACTTTGGACATAATATCAGGAGGGACCAGCCCCTGGAGATGACCATCATGCTTGGTAAAGTGGAGGGTCAAGGAAAAAGAGGAAGAACCCCACTGAGATGGATTCACAGTGGCAGCAGCAATGGGCTCAAATGTAGCGACGATTGTGAGGTTGGGCAGTTTATCATCTATTGTGCATAGGGGCTCTATGAATTGGTACTGACCAATGGCATGATGGCACCAAACAACAGCAGCATCCTACAGATGGTCATATACTCCTGTGAAATTACACACGATGAAAAGTGTTGGTTGCCCATCATTTGCAAAAGATTGGAAATAATTGTTGATCATGGGAAGACTAGTTGATAAATTAAGAGAAACCCATACAATGAAATAATATGCAGCTATATTTTAAAAAGGAACATTCTCCAAGACATATTAATAATCAAAGATAAAAAGATGCAGAGCATTATTTACAGTGTGCTTTTATGTTAGAGTCCTGGCGTGGTACTGCAGCATAAATCCTGGACTGCTAACTTCAAAGTCAGTGATTCAAACCCAGCAGTCACTCCTTGGAAACTGTATACAGGGCCTCTGAGTCAGAACCAATCTGACATCAATTAACAAAAACACAACTTTCATGTTACAAAGGGCAGTAAAAATTAAGACAACACATTCTAATACACTTATATTTGACTTAAAAATTCTGAAGCATACATAAGATAAAAATAAAATAGTTATGTTGTTACTGTGAAGTACCATTGAGTCGGTTCCAAATCATAGTGACCCTAGGAGTTTCCAAGGAGACACTAATGGGTCTGAACAGCCATCTTGAACAGCCATCTTAGCAGCCCAGTGTATATCCTACAGCTCCAAGGTAGTTAGAGGGACTGAAGAACAGGGCATAGAGAGAGAAGAAAAAGAATGTTTCTATATATTTTTTTTAGCTAGTGTAAAAATTAAAGTTTTGTATAAAGTTGACTGTGCCACAGTTCTCAGTAGGTTAGCAGTTAAGATGTAGTAATAACCCATGATGAGAACTAATATGATGTAACCACTCCCCTGGTATAATCTGATGACCAGCTCTGACCTGATGTAATTGTCCTGTTATAAATCCTCACTTCTATGATACTAATGAGGCCAGATGCAATCTACAGGATTAGGTTGTACCTTAAGTCAATTTCTTTTCAGATACAAAAGAGATTAAACAAACAAGCAGAATGCAGAAGAACCTACTACCACCAAGAAAGAGGAGCCATGAGTGGAAGGCATCCTTTGGACCTGGGATTCCGGCATGGTGAAGCTTCTAAATCTAGGAGAAGATTGATGTCAAAACACATTGAGCTCTCCATGGAATGTGAGAACTACAGAAG
>NW_006408898.1:549372-552102 GCF_000296735.1 Chrysochloris asiatica
TCTGGTGAAAAGAGATGGGGATAAGATTCATAAGATTCAATAGTGAATAATTGTTATCATGACTAATTGTGACTGTCACAATTATAAAGGTAGAAGTTTTGTAACAAAAAAAGGGGAGTGGTTAATCTTACAGTCCAGAAACAGAGGATCCTAGGACCATCAAGAGAAGAACCCATAAGCAGAATGTGGGACCTTATCCAGAGAAGCAGCAGCACCAGAGATGGAGGCAGAGATTGGGGCATGGAGAGGGGGAGTGTCTGAGGACTCTAGATTCATGGACTAAGAACAGAAGGACTAAGAGCTGGTGGCCGGGAGCTGACATGCAGAATGTGCCCTTTGCAGATGTAAATTATTATATATGCCTGAGTGGGTTTTTTTTGTTTGTTTTCTAAAAAAGCTAAAGTGGATAGAGGGAAATACTGTTAACTGATGGTACATGGAGGGGTATATAACCAATGTAATGAAACAAGGTATATGATTTGTTGACTGTAAAACTGATGATATGCCCTGTAAACTTTCACTCAATCCACAATATAAACCTTAAAAAAAAAAAAAATAAAGCAACAAAATAAATAAATAAAGGCATGCATTTTCAGTATTTCTGTTTTAGCAGCTCTAAACTACTAAGATAAAGAAGACCAAAGCAGAAGTAATACATTTGAGTCATGGTGTTGGAGGAGAATATTAAACATACCATGTTATTAAACGCCGTCAAGTTGGTTCCAAATCATAGCAGGATTTCCAAGATTGCAGCTGGTAGTTTGAACCACCAACGTTGTGCTTCAAGCCAACTTTGTGGTGTAGTGCTTTATTCCACAGTGCCACACCAAAACTCCTAAAAAGGACCATGTACTACCAAAAGAACAAACAAATCTGTGTTGGAAGTACGCCAGAGTGCTCCTTAGAAGACAGGATCACCAGACATCATTTCTCATAAATCGGACATATTGTCAGGAGGGACCAGTCCTTGGAAAAAGATGTCATACTTGGTAAAGTGCAAGGTCAGCAAGAAAGAGGAAGACCCCCAGTGAGATGGATTGGCACAGCGGCACCAGCAATGAGCTCAAGCGTAGCAACTATTGTGAAAATGGCACAGGACTGGGCAGTGTTTCATTCTGTCGTACATAGTGTCACTATGTGTCTGCACCGACTAGATGGCACCTAACAACAACAAAAACAAAGATAATTAAGACAGACAGCTTGATGTTTTATTTTTACTTAGAAATAAAATGTTAATAACTTTTTAAAACTGTTGTCCCCCCAAAAAAATACATGACTTACACATCTTCAGAGAAAATAACTGTTAAGAATCAAGAGAATGACAAGGAAATGTGTCAGCCCCTAGTGGCTGAGTCCCTGCCCTCATAACTGTCTTCTTCATAACTGTAGTGCAAAGAATGGGATAGGTGTCCTCAGCAGGTACACAAGGGGTACCCACTCTGAAGTATGGAGCAGTGGCTAGTCTGAAGAAGAGCTCAGAGGTGCCCTGAGAGACATACCCAGCAGAGACACTGTTCCCTTTCCTTGCCAAGTGATACAGTTCCACCCACCCCTTCCGTGTCAGAACAGGAGGACATCTCTGGAAGAATAACAAACTATGAAGACATCTTGCCTTGTGAGGAAGTAAGATTTCAAATCACCTCGGAGAGAGTAAATTGGTTCTGCCATTTTAAAGAGCAATTTGGCAATAACAACAACAAAAATTATTTATTTATTTATTTATTTATTTTAACATGCCCTATGACTCAGCAATTCCACTACCGTGGTATCTTCCCTAAATAAACTCTTTAATATCTACACAAGAGGTTAAGTTCAAGGATGTTTACTAAGACATTATTTACAAAAGACTTAGCAAATAAGCTGGCAACAACTCTAATGACCATTGGTGGGGAAAGGAGTAAATACACCATGGTAAATTAAAAAGAAAAAGGAGGAGGCGATATACCAAAATAGAATATCCTGGCAAATCATTAAGAACAAAGGTCAAGTACCAGAGCAAAGTGAATATAAAATGAACCATTTACATAAAAAGGGAAATAACACTGCACATCCAAAATGCATAATCATGTGTCCCTTATGGCATGTAAAGACAGACAGCTCGGGAAGGCTATTCATTCACCCAATTAAAAATAGTTACTTAGTGCAGGATGGGAAGGCGTGGTGTGGAAGTAGTGACAGTAATGTTAGCTCTATTTGCAACATTTAGTATTTGTTTTTTTAACAACAAGAAAAAAGATATTCATAAATTACTTATATAATTTTTTAATCCCATGCTTTAAAGTGGTTTTTGTTTGATTTTTAATTTAAAAAAAAAAAAAAAAGGATAGTGTTCAGCCCATAGTTTTCCCATGACACAGAGAGAAAGAGCTTGGCGGCTGCTTATGACATCAGCCTCAGGGTTGCAGTTCTAAAAAAAAAAGGATAGTGTTGAGCCCATAGTTTTCCCATGACACAGAGAGAAAGAGCTTGGCGGCTGCTTATGACATCAGCCTCAGGGTTGCAGTTCTAAAATTTACTTGCACAGGACCCTTTACTCTGGCCTATCTAGCAAGAACAAAGCAGACCCGTCAGGCCTGACAGACAAACCATATGAACAATCTGTAAAACCTCAACATAAATGGATGCAACTAATTCCAGAATTAGGCTGTGCACATGCAGATACCTAACTGACCTTCAGAGATAAAAATAGTAGATAATCTTTCTCCTATTAACTTCTCAATGTCTATCTGT
>NW_006408898.1:552202-577259 GCF_000296735.1 Chrysochloris asiatica
TTTAAAGTGGTTTTTGTTTGATTTTTAATTTAAAAAAAAAAAAAAAAAGGATAGTGTTCCAACTCCTAGGTCTGAGCCAAAGACTGTCAAAGGGCAATTCTATTCCTAGCTCAGGACTAAATTTTTTCCCTGATAACAGCTCTCCATTGCTTGGCATTAGGTATCCTCGTCTGGAAGAGAAAAATAACCTGTATCTAAGTGGAAAGATCAATGATTTGAAAGTGAGGGAAGCAGAACCCTGCTCCATTTGACTAAGCACACAAAATATAACCCTAAGTCCCTGGCTTTTCAGTGGGCTGGGAAATAATGTTGGCTACTCTCCAGGAGAAGTCCTTGGGTGGTACAAACGGTTATGTACTCAGCTGCTAACCAGAAAGGTTGGTGGGTCAAGCCCATCCAGAGGCTCTCTAGAAGACAAACCTGGTGATTTACTGCTAAACAAACAGCTACTGGCAACCCTGTGGAGCACAGCCTGTTCTAACTCGGGTGACTCAGCGGCGTTTGGTAAGGTAAGTATCCACCACTATGCCTCCATCCAGTTGTCAAGGAGATCCCATGTACCTGAGAGTAGGAGACAAGTGCTTGAGAATTTGACTTGATGTCTCAGATTCTACAGGAGCAAGATGTGGCTGAAGTAACTAAGTATCTGTTTGGGGTGAAGAGATATGATGCATTGGTATACGGGAGCACATTTGGTCGGAAAGGCAGACTCAGGGGCTAGGCAGCTGCTGCTATGATGTGCTAGTCAAAGGTGGAGGGTTAAGTTCACATGTTTTCACAGACTCCCTCCCCACCCCATTCCTTTTCCCTCACTATGACTGCTGAGCTACCCACAAACATCTTGTTCAACTGGAAGCTGGGGTAAGAACGACCTAAGGAGCTGGTGCAATGCCTGCCCAGGGATGTGGGATTCCAGCCAGAGTCTCCACCCAGTTCCTATCACACCTCACCCACATCCTGCATCCTAAACTGCAGTTTGGAAATAAGTCAAACTATCAGATTGTCATCCTAGGAAATCCAGAAGCACTATGCTTTTTAATCTGTCAGAGTGTGAGTATTTGCACAAATAATCATAAGAAAAAAATTCAGATCTCTATTGGAAAGCCTGTCATCAAATCATGAGTTACAACATGTAGACCAGGATCACTGGGAAAGGTAGAACTGTAAGGGAAGGAATGATGTGGGTAAAGCAAGGAGAGTGAGTACCAGAGACTATGCCTCCCAAATCATCAGATGGTCTCAGCATTTCTGAGAACATTTCACCTTCTGGCAAAATGGAACAGCTGGAGACAGAGGTTCAAATGATTGACATGTAGCAAATCCCTCTCAGGGCCTGAACTCTTTCACCAGCTCTTCAAAGCTCTTTTTCTCTCCAGTCTCTCACCACCAACACCTGAACCCCAATCCCATCAGTCCTCAGAGACAAAAAGGTATGAAATCTTCCACCTGCCTGCTGAATGAGGCACAGAGATCAAGAAATGAGCGCCAAGGGGGTTCCAGCCACCACCTGAACATCTAAGTCAATCTGAAGAACCGGGTCATTACAGGGGCCATGTCGTTGATGGGAATGTGAATGCTGGATTTAGATGAGATGTTGAAGCAGAGGGATAGCTCAAATCCAGATACATAGAGGAGTCTGTGAAGAGACTGGGGTGGCTCAAGTGGTTTGAAATTGGCTGCTAACCTAAAGTTGGCTGTTCAAACCTACCCAGAGGCTCCATAGAAGAAAGTTCTGGTATTCTGTTTCTATAAAGATTACAGCCAAGAAAACACTGTGGAACCATTCTTCTCTGTAACACATGGGAGTGCCATGAGTTGGGATGTCTGCTGTTTTGATTCTGTTTCCTATTCTAGAGAAGAGGAACAAGGTTAGCATAAATAAGAAGTTACTGAAGGCATTGGCAAGAAAAACCCAAGACTTCAGGAATTGATGGAATACAAATTGAAATCTTTCTACAAACTGATGCAGCACTAGAAGAGCTCACTCATCTATGCCAAGAAATTTGGAAGACAGTTATCTTGCCAACTGATTAGAAGAGATCAATATCTGTGCCCATTCCAAATGAAGGTGACCCAACCGTATGCAGAAATCATCAAAAATATCATTAATATCACATGCAAGTAAAATTTTTCTGAAGATAATTCAAAATGGTTGTAATATTACATCAACACAGAATTGCTATAATAAAATGTACTACATCAACAGCAGAAACTCAAGTTGAATTCAGAAGAGTACATGGAATTAGGGATATCATTGCTGACATCAGATGCATCTTGGCTGAAAACAGAGAATATCAGAAAGATGCTTACTTGTATTTTATTGAATTTGCAAAGGTTTTCAACTGTGTGGACCATGACAAACTATGGACAACATTGTGAAGAATGGGTATTTCAGAATACTTAATTGTGCATTGTGCTCATGAGGAACTTGTTCATAGACCAAGAGGCAGTTGTTAAAACAAGATATATTGAATGGTTTAAAATCAGAAATGATGTGGACCATGATTGTGTCCATTTACCATACTTATTCAATCTGTATGATGAGTAGATAATCTGAGAAACTGGATCATGCAAAGAAGAATGTAATGGTATCAGGAATGGAGAAAGACTCATTAACAATCTGTGATATGTAGATGATACAACCTTGCTTGCTGGAAGCAAAAAAAAAAAAAAAGACTTACTGATGAAGATAAAATAATACAGTTTTCAGTATTGATTGCATCTCAATGTAAAGAAAGCAAAGATCCTCACAACTGTATTAATAAATAACACCATGATAAATGGAGAAAAGATTGAAGTTGTCAAAGACTTCACTTTGCTTAGATCCACAATCAACACTCATGGAAGCAGCAACCAAGAAATCAAACAGCACATTGCATTAGGCATATATGCTGCACAAGACCTCTTTAAAGTGTTCAAGAGCAAAGATATCAATTTGAGGACAAAGGTGTGCCTGACCCAAGCCATGGTATCTTCAATCTTCCCACATGCATGTGGAAGTTGGACAATGAATAAGAAAGACTGTAGAAGAACTAATACATTTGAATTATGATGTTGGAGAAGAATATTAAAAGTACTATGGACTGCCAGAAGTTGGAAGAAGTACAGCCTGAATGCTCATTGGAAACCAGACTTCGTCTTCCAAACTTTGGAAGTATTATTAGGAGGGATTAGTCCCTGGGGAAGGACATCATTCTAGGTAAGATGGAGGGCCAGTGAAAAAGAGGAAGACCCCCAAGGAGATGGACTTTCCACTACTCATGTGGCTGCCTGCCCTGATGCTGAATTTATGAGACTGGATTAAACCAAGAGTAACTACAACTGATGTCAGGATGTCCGGTAACAGCAGTGACCAACACCTAGTTGAGCTCTGCTACACAAGTGAGCAGAAGGTGAGAATGGAAGTTCTAGGCTACTCTTACCTCAAAGCTCTGTAATAAGGTGGGTGGGGCCTGGTAATCAACTATAGCATTCTGTAGTTCCATTCCTGATTCATGACAGGAAATAACCAAGCAGTGCAATCGCTGAGTGGATGTAATGGGCGGTACTGTTTTATATGGTGTGGTCAGGGAAAAGCTCTATGAGAAGGTGGCTTAAGCAGAGACCTGAATCTAGAAAAGATGCAAAGAACAGGGGACCAGCATGCTAGGGACAGGATACTTCAACTGTAATCAACTGTAAAGGTCCTGAGATTGGAAATGCGGCTGGCATGAAGGCCATTCACAAGAAGGCCAAAGTGCAAAGCACACTAAACAGAAGGGAGATGGGTTGGAGAGGAGGTCATAAAGGGTAGCTTGTAGGAAATTCATGTAAATGATTTTCTAAGTGTTATGGAAAACCCTGGAGGATCTGAAGTATGGAGGGATAATCAGATCAATGGTTTAGCAATATCATCCTGACTACTGAGTAGAGAATGGGTCCTAAGGGCAGGAAGGGAGGGTGTCAGGAATGAAAGCAGAAAGAATGGTTAGGAGATTGTTGCAATGGACTATGTAAGGCATGATGGTATCTTGCACAAGGATGAGAGAAGAAAAGGTGGTGAAGGCTATGTTCTGAGTGTAGAGGCAACAGACTGCCTGATGGAGTACATGAGGGAGTTAAGGAAATTAGAGAAATCAAGTGGACTCATAGGTTTGAGGATGAGTGACAAGGCAAATGGAGGGGTGTTATCTATGTTGGAAAAAGTACAGTCAGAATGTTCCTTAGAAGCCAGGATGATGAGACTTCATCTCTTATAAGTAAGGCATGTTATTGGGAGAGAACAGATCCTGGAGAACATTATGCTTGGTAAAGTAGAGGATAAGCAAAAAAGAGGAAGATCCCCAGTGGCAGCAGCAATGGATTCAAGTGTAACAACAGTATTGAGGATGCGCAGGCCCAAACAGTGTTTCATTCTGTTGTGCACAGGGTCACTCTAAGTCAGAACCAACTCAGTGGCACTTAACAACAAGTGATTCTATGAGAGAAAGATCTGCTTCCATAAAGATAGTCAAGAAAACCCTATGGGGCAGTTCTACTGTGTTACATACAGTCACTGTAAATCAATATTGACTTAATGGCACTTAACAACAACAGCAACTACACACCCATGTGAAGATGTCAATTAGTCAGTTGAATGTAACATTTTATCTAAACAGAAATTTAGATTCAGGAGGAAATGGCATGTAGAAAGCATATAATGTCATACTTCAGAATGAAAGCATCTTGCAAAACAGTAGCATAAAAAGAGAGAATGAAGAAGCATAGAAAAGATCAACATAAAGAAGCTGGGGAGAAGAAAGGGAGCCACCAAAGGAGATCAGAGAGGACTAACCAATGAAGTGAAAGGGGGGGAAAAGAGAAGAAGAGCGAAAACAACAGAAGGAAGTGGGTGAAGGGAAAAGTGGTTGACCAAGTCCAAAAATTTTAAGAGTTTAAGTGAAAATCTGGCTATTGGGTTCAGTGAGGAAGAGGTAATATATGTCCACAGCAAAACAGGGTAAAGCTTGAGGCCAAACGCTCAATTGGTGTGGAATAAGAAGAGAATGAAAGGAAATGCTAGGGAGCCAATAAGTAGACAAAATTTCTTGGCCAACAACTAAAAGTGGCATGGGGAAGGAAACAGATGCCACAATAACTGGATGAGAGTGTGAAATCAAAAGAAGGTTCTTAGTTTAAGAAGGGAGTGGTTACATGAATTAATCATTCAGTAAGAAGGAAACATAAACAATGCAGGAGAGAAAAGGAGCCAAATATTGAGTAGCCCAAAGGGGAGGTGATAAAGAGAGCATGGTAAACCACGTGGGTGCAGACAAATTAGGTGAGTAATGTTTGGAGTAAAAGCGTAAGGTACCTCTTTCCTGATTCCTCTGCTTTCTGAAAGAGATAGGGCATATAGTGTGCTCAAGAAGGTTAGCTATTGTGTTCCTGTGGTTGATGTTGTATACAGACTAAATTTTGCTCTTCTGTACCATTTTTGTTGCCCAGCTTTACTCTCAGATCAAATAGGTTGGTTGCCCTGGCACTGGCAAATCCTCTTGGAGCCATCTTCTGCCACTCTCCAAATGATGCTATGTTTTATCACCAACCTTTAAACTCCTCCTGCTTTCTACTAGAAGAATCTGAGCAGCATCTCTCATTAACTCATTAAGTAACTGAGCAGTGGCCATGTCCTTAGGCTGATAGTAGGGCCTGAAGGGAGAAAAGTGGGGTGAGGCCATCACAGCCAATAAATACCTAAAGCTTTAAGAGGACCCTTAAAGAATGTTAAGATTTAAAGTGCCCAGTAATCAATGTAAGGAGTCCTGGTATGGCACTGCAGGATAAGCACTGAACCACAAAGTCGGTTCAAACCTACCAGCCGCTCCTCCAAAACCACACAGGGTCACTATGAATCAGAACCTATTCCATGGCACTTAACAACAACAACAATAATCAATATAAAGAATCATTGTAATCTTCAGTAAACAATAGGGAGGAAGGAATCAAACAAGAAAATTAGTTGAATTCAGTAAAACAATGAAAGAAATTAACAGCAATCCAGATACCACACCAAAAACTAAACTCAATGCCATCAAATCAAATCAGACTCATGGTGATCCTATAGAACAGAGTATGAAGCTTTCATAGGGTTTCCGAGACTGTAAATCTTTATGAGTGCAGACAGTCGCATCTTTCTGCCACAGAACAACAGGTGGACCTTGCAGTTAGCAATCCAGCACTTTAACACACCGTGCCCCCAGGGCTTCTTGCAATTCAGATACCAACCAAAATCAAACCCACTGCCCGTCCTCAAGTTGACGCCAACTCATAGTGACCTAGGTAAGTTTTCCAAGACTACAAATATTTTACGGATGCAAAAAGCCTCCTCTTTCTCCTACAGAACTGGTTGTATTCAACTGCTGACCTTGCAGTTAATAGTTCAACACTTGTTATTGTTACTAAGTGCCATCCAATCAGTTCTGACTCATAGCAACCCTGTATAGGGTTTCTGAGGAGTGAGTTTGAACTGCCAACCTTGCGGTTCCAACCTACGCCCCAGAACTCCTGACGGTGTTGTTGTTAAATGCCCTCGAGAAGTTTCCAACTCAAAGCAACCCTGTATAGGGTTTCTGGGGCTGTAAATATTTGGAGAAGCAGAAATCCTAGTCTTTCTCCCTCAAAGTAACTGGTGGGCTCAAATGGCCTACACTGTTGTCCATAGTCCAGTGCTTAACCATTATACTCCCCATGGCACACAATTGGTATTGTTAAGTGCCGATGAGTGGGTTCCGACTTACAACAACACTATATAGGAATGGCTGGTGGGATTGAACCACCAACCTTGTGATTAGCAGTCCAGTGCTTATCCTACAGTACCACACAAGAACTCCTGATGGAAGGTACAAAATTTTAATATCTACGTAAATCAGGAGGAAAATGTTGAAAGCAGTTAAAATAAAAGTTGGGTAAGTGTGACACTGGAAAGATATCTATGGTCTTAGTTGTGAAACCAAATCACAGCTAAAAAGCCTTGTCTTGGACTCTCCAACAGATAAGCAGATAGACCCCAACTCTAAGAAGTGACTCAGTGTGCTACCCAGAGGGTAGTCTCTATCTCAGATTCTCTAGCCAATATCTCAAATCAAGTTTCCTAATCTCTCACCCAGGAACCCAGTCATCTGAGATGGTTGATCTGTACCCCTTAGTTGATTATGTGGCTTTACAACACTTTCCAGAGGACTTTAAAAAGTTCATGGAAAAATTACACTATCTTTTAACTCCATTCTCCCATGGAATTTTTGAAGCCCCACTCATATTTCCCTCACAGCTCTTTCCATTTTATTCTCTCCCAAATTCCTCATTAATATCCCTACCTCATGTCCTGGATCCTCTGTTCTTTTATAGATTAGGCATCACAAAAGTGCAAACAACTAGAGCTGCCCCTCTGAGGGCAGAGTTAAGTGGGAAAAGCTAGGAATACTTGCTAACAAAAATGATCCAAAAGGTGGGGGAAAGGAATAAATACTATGTATGTCCTCTCATTGTCTGACAATGCCATCTAAGGGATATCTACCTGATGCACTATGACAGGGATTCACAACGTTTTCAGTAAAGGTTTAGATAGTCAATCTTTTAAGCCCCAGGTCTATGCATTTAGTAGTCACAACTACTAAATGCTGCCTTTATAGCGCAAAAGCAGCCTTAGACAATATGTAACAAATACGCATGCCTGTGTTCCAATAAAACTTTATTATAAAAACAGGTGGACAATACTGTATGATCCCGCGTATATAAAATAGGCAAATATGGGGAGATCTAAGTCTGTTAGTGATACCAGGGATGGAAGAGAGTGGGGGAAGGGGAGCTGTTGCTTAGGGAGTCCTGAGTGTCTATTAACGGTGGGGGAGTCATTTTGAAAAAGTTAGTGCCAATGATTGCACAGCATGGAAAACATAACGAACATCACTGAATTGTACATGAAAAAATGTTGAATTTGTAAATATTTTTCTAGATAGATAGACATATAGATATCATGGTGGCGGTGGTGGTTATGTGCCGTGGAGTCGGTTCCGACTCACAGTGACCCTGTACAGGGTTTCCGAGGCTGTAAATCTTTACAGGAGCAGAAAGCCTCATCTTTCTCACATGGAACAGCTGGTAGTTTTGAACTGCTGACCTTAAGGTTTGCAGCCGGATTCGTAACCACTATGCTACCAGAGTTCCTGATACAGATATCCATTAAAAAAAAAAATGATTTTTAAAATAGGCAGAAGGCCAAATTTGTCCCATGGGCCATAGTTGGCTGACTCTTCTCTAGAGGAAGATGGCTTTGTTGACTTACAATTTACTATTAAGACTCTGTAGCATTAGATGTTAACTTGCATTAAATTGGTGAGTAGTAAGTAATTTTTGTGCAGTTCTTGTTGCTATTAGGTGCCATCAAGTAGGTTCACTGCCTGGTCCTGTGCCATGCTCATAATTGTTGTTATGTTTGAGCCCATTGCTGCACCTAATGTGTTAATCCATCTTGTTGAGGCTCTTCTCTTTTTCTCTGACCCTCTACTTAACCAAGCATGGTGCCCTTTTCCAGAAACTGCTCCCTCTTGATAACATGTCCAAAGTAATTAAGATGAAGTCCCTCCATCCTTGTTTCTAAGGAGCAACCTGGTCATACTCCTTCCAAAAGAGATGTGTATTCTTCTTGCAGTCCATGGTATATTCAATATTCTTTGACAACACCATAATTCAAATGCATTAATTCTTATCTGGTTTTCCTTATTCATTGTCCAGCTTTTGCATGCATATGAGCTCATTGAAAATACCATGACTTGGATCAGGTACACCTTAATCCTCAAACTGACATCTGTGCTCTTCAACACTTTGGATTTCTTTTGCAGCAGATATGCCCAATGCAATATATCATTTGACTTCTTGACTGCTGCTTCCAAGAGCACTGATTGTTGATCCAAGTAAAACAAAATCCTTGACAAGTCAATCTTTTCTCCATTTATCATGATGCTATTTATTGGTCCAACTTTAAAGATTTTTGCCTTATTTACATTGTGGTGCAATCCATGCTGAAGGCTATAGTCTTCAGTCTTCATTAGCAAGTGCTTCAAGTTCTCTTTATTTCCAGCAAGCAAGGTTACGTCATCTGCATATCACAGGTGGTTAATGAGCCTTCCTCCAATCTTGATGCTGAGTTCTCCTTTATATAGTCCATCTTCTCGAGTTATATTCTCAGGATAGAGATTGACTGGTCTGTATGATGAAAAGATACAACTCTGATAGACCTTTTCAAATTCTAAACCTGCAGTATCCCCTTGTTCTGCTCAAATAGACTGCCTCTTAGTTTATACATGAGCACAATTAAGTGTTCTGGAATTCTCAGTCTTTTCCATGTAATCAGTAGTTTGTTATGAGCCACACAGTTGAATGCCTTTGCATGGTCAATAAAGCACAAGTAAACATCTTCTGGTATTCTATTATCAGCTAAGATCTATCTGATGCCTGCAATGATGTCCCTCATTCCATGTCCTCTTCTGAATCTAACTTGAATTCCTGGCAGCTCCTTGTCAACCAATTTTGAATTATCTTCTGCAAAATTTTACTTGCATATGCTAATGTTGATATTAGTACTAATAATTCAATAATTTTCTCATTCCACTGGGTCACCTTTCTTTGGAATAGGCACAAATACTAATTTCTTCTAATTGGCTTGGCCAAGTAGTTGACTTCTAAATTTCTTTTACATGAGTTATGGCCTCCAGCAATGCATCAGTTTGTTTAAATATTTATATTTGTATTCCATCGATTCCTGGAGCCTTGTTTTCAACAATGCCTTCAGTGCAACTTAGACTTCTTCCTTCAGTTCTTGATCATATGCTAACTCTTGAAATGATTGAACATTCTTTTTGTCCAGTAGAAAAGGTAAATCCAACTGTTGAGGTAGTATTGTCCTGTTTTGTGTCTAATTTTTGGTCTCATATTCCAGCATTCTTTAGTCTACTATATCCATATATTCACATATCCATAGATACCGCTATCTGACTATCATATCTACCTATCTATATATCTATACATAAATATATATCAGTCTCTCCAAGTCTCCTTTGGAAGGTAGCTATGCTCAATACTGTACTATCAACACTCATATGATCCTTTGAACCAGCTTTGTCATCCTATTGGCTCCTCCAAAGAGTTAAACAAAAATTTAACACATTTACTATATATTTGCATATATGTAATAGATGTGTCAAAATTCAATTATATTGTAATATATTTGTAAGAAAGTTATATTTTTCAACCTCTTGAAAATTATTTTTGACAACTTCCATATCATTTTTTTCTTCCTGTCCCTTTAGAACTAAAATCACTCAGATTACCCCACACCAGACTGTCACAAAATTCCCCTTCCCTTAGAGACTGTGTGGCCTTCCCTCCAGCCTGCATTAAGATAGACTATGTCAGTGAAACTGGGTGAGTGGATGAAGAGGAGGTTTAGGAAGTAGGATCTTCTGGGACAACACCAAACTCCTCCTGTACTGATTCTCTAAGCTCACCTGAGGAGGTCTGTGGAGACTAGAAGGAGACAGCTGTCTTTACCTACTCCTCTACTCCCCAACACTTGAGTCACATTAAATACAATAAAGCATGAATGCTACTCTTATTAAGTGCTATCAAGTCAGTTCCATCGCCTAGCAACCTTGTATAGGGTTTCCAAGGTGCAGCTGTTGGGTTTGAACTGCTGAACATTTGGTTTGCAATCCAGTGCTGATCCTACAGTGCCACACCAGGAGTCCAAAACATGAATGTTGTTGTTGGTAAGTACCATCTAGTCACCCTATATGGAGTTTCTGAGGAGCAGATGGTGAGCTTGAACCAACAACCTTGCAGTTCAAGCGGCTTTGCAGTCTGGCGCATTAACCCACAGCACCACAGGAAGGGGTAGGATATTCAATTATCATTGTGTCACTATGCTAATGAAGGAGTCATGGTGGCAAAATGGCTAAGTGAACAAGTGCTAATTAAAAGGTTGGTGGTTCAAACCCACCCAATGAATCCAAAGGAGAAAGACTTAGTGATCTGCTTCTGCAAAGATTACAGCCAAAATCTTCTGCAAAGATTACAGACAAAACAACAACCCCTTACTATTCTTTCTGGTGCATTATGAGAAAGCCTTACTTGGACATGCCTCACCCAAGTATGCCTCACATAAGAATGGGCAGAGTTGGCATCCATCCTGACTGTATCCTAAAGATTCAGTCAAGATTGGTCTGTCCTGTCTCTTCCTCTTCCCTCTGGGTCTCTCTCTTCCCTGCATGGCCCTTGTGTCCCCAGTGCAGACAGGCAGTGGGGTTCAAGGCCTGGAGACCTCCTGGCTTGCTCACTAGTGAGGCTGTCCTTAAAAAAAAAAAAAAAAAAATAGAGCCTTGATATCCTGTCTGCTCTTTCAGATAACTATAATGAATACAGTCTAGGTAATTTGGCCTCTTAAAAGGTTATAATTTAGGTCATTAATATATTTTTAAGAGTAAACAAATGGGATATTTTTTTCTTAATTTTACATACGGTGCCTCCCTAAAAGTGCCTTAAAAACATTTAGCTCCCATTTTCTTGAACTTAAAAAAGAAATCTTTAAAAGCATTTGAAGTCAGATACTTCGTTTCAATTTGGCTCTTTTTCAACCTTTTATCATAAAAAAAAGTTTTGTGATTATTGGGAAGGGAAAAGAAATAATCAGGGAGGTGCGCAACTAGTTTTATGTATTATATGGGTATTTACTAAGCATTATTCAAAATAGTAACAACTATATAATGTATATACACATATGCAAATAGAGACAAGGAACTTAGTGACATCATGGGGGTAAGCATCTGGCTGCTAACTGCAGTCTGTAGTTCAAACCCACCAGATTCTCAGTGGGATATAGATGCAGCTGTCTGCTACCATGAAGCTTTACAGTTTCAGAAACCCAAAGGAGTTGTTAAGTCCATCAAGTCAGTTCCAACTCATAGCAACCCTGTATAGGGTTTCTGAGTAGCTGGTAGGTTTGAACTCTTAGAAGTCCATACCAGGACCCCATACATATATATACACATACATACATACACATGTGTCTGTATGTAGAAATAATCTGATAGCTCATAATTACCTGTTGTCACTGATTTAATTCCAACTCATAGCATCTACCAGACAGGGTTTTTAAGGCTTTAATCTTACTGATGCAGACTGCCACATTTCTCTCCCACAAAGTGGCTGGTGGCTTTGAACCACTGACCTTCCAGTTAGCAACTGACTAGCTTAACCACTCTGCTCCCACAACTGTTGTATCCAATAATTAAGAACTGGTTAAATAATTTTTGGAATACTCACATCATGAAATACCATGCAACCATGAAAATCATATTATGGTATGGAGAATTTTTTGTTAGATAATGTTAGATAAAAATGAATGCAAGTTACAAATGCCCATCAGTTGTTGTTGTTGTTGTCAGGTGCCATCGAGTCGGAATCGATTCATAGCAACCCCATGCACAGCAGAACGAAACAATGTCTGAACCTGGGCCAACCTCACTACCACTGCCACACTTGACGCCATCAATGATGCCACCTGGCCGATCCATCTCATTGGGGGTCTTCCTATTTTTCTCTGACCCTCCACCTTACCCAGCATGACATCCTTCTCTAGCGACTGTTCCCTCATGACAATACGTCCAAAGTATGAGAGACGAATCTTAGCCATCCTGGCCTCCAAGGAGCACTCTGGCTGCACCTCTTCCAAAACAGATCTATTGGGTCTTTTGGCAGTCCATGACACTTTGAGTATTCTCCAATATGACAACTCAAAGGCATCAATTCTTCTACGATCTCCCTTATTCACTGTCCAGCTTTCGCATCCATATGAGGTTACAGAAAATACCATGGCTTGGGTCAGGTGCACCTTAGTCCTCAAGCTGACATCGCTGCTCTTCAACACTTTAAAAAGTTCCTGTGCAGCAGATTTGCCCAATGTAATACGTTGTCTGATCTCTTTACTGCTGCTTCCGTGAGTGTTGACAGTTGATCCAAGAAGAATGAAGTCCTTGACAACTTTAATCTTTTCTCCATTGATAAGAATGTTGTTTATTGGTCTAGTGGTGAGGATTTTTGTTTTCTTGACATTGAGATGCAATCCATGCCATGATCTTAATAAGTAAATGTTTCAAGTCCTCTTTGCTTTCAGAAAGCAAGGTTGTATCATCGGCATATCGCAGGTTGTTAATGAGTCTTCCTCCAATCCTGATGCCACATTTTTCTTCATAGAACCCAGCTTCTCGTATTATTTGCTCAGCATACAGGTTGAATAAGTATGGTAAAAGAACACAACCTTGTCGCACACCTTTCCCAATTTTAAAACAATCAGTGTTCCCATGCTCTGTTCAAACAACTGCTTCTTGGTCCAGGTACAGATTTCTCAGAAGCACAATTAAGTGTTCTGGAATACTCATACTTCTCAATGTTGTCCATAGCTTGTCATGCTCCACACAATCGAAAGCCTTAGAGTAGTCAATAAACCATCAGTAGATGAATGGATAAACAAAACATGATGCCTTTATACAATGGAGTATCTCGTTGTCATAATAGAGAAATGAATCTTGAAAATATAATTTGTGGGAAATAATTCAGAAACAGATGGACAAATATTGTATAATCCCACTTAACATGAAATATCTAAACTGGTCAAATGCAAGGCCTCTGAGTGGTTACCAGGAGTACAAGGAAGTGAGAAAGAAGAAGTCATTGCAATGGGAGGGTGATGGAAAAAGTTGGGAAAAAATAGTGGTGATTGCACATGATGAAAATTATTAATGTCACTGAATTGTACATGTAAAGAATCTTAAAAAGGTTAGTTTCTGTGAGATATATATACTCACCACAATAAAGAAATTTTAAACTAAACTATATTTGTAAACTGAAAAAAGAAAAGCAGAGTTATAAAATATAGTTTGATTACAATTTGATTTTGTGTATGTGCCATATACATATATAAGAGGATGAGGGAAAAACTATCCGCAGTCTGGTTATATAAAAACACCTATTCACATCCATGGCTGATGACATTGAGCATGCATGTGAAATAATTGTCAAATAGATGAGTGACAGTGGCACTCATTTGCAAATCATTTGCAAATCAGCCATGACTCTGCCTATGAAATAATCCACAACAAACTTGGTTTTCAAAAAGTTTGTGTGAGATGCATGCTGAAACAACTCACAGAAGGGTATAAACAGAAGTGTCTGGACATCTGCAAATGAAATTTAGACCGATAATCAAAGGAAAGTAAAATTTCTGTTCAAAATATTGTTGCTGACTATAACTGATTAAAATACCTAAAAGGGGTTCTAGAACTTGCCCAGTTAAATAAATAGGCTTCTTGCAGAGTCTTTACAATGTATGCTGAACCCCATCCAGAACCTTCTGAGGTGGGTCATTCCCACTTTAAAGGACAAGCAGACCAGCCTGGAAAAGCTAGAGGAACAGAAGTTATTTCTTGAAAGAAAGACCAGCAGGAACTATCAAAAACAAAAATGGCAATCTGATTGGCTACTACGAGAACAAGCAAGTTGTTGGTCAGGGAGCCATCAAGGCAAGCAATGAAGTCCCTTCAGGCCAACCCCCCCTCCAAGACTGAAACTCAAAGGAAACACATGAGCAGGCATATAAGATTGTTGGTGACCACAATGGTCAGCTGGTGAGTGGAAGAGGGGCAAAGCCAGCAATTATAATATGGGCTGAGTTTGATCACGTTCTATAGACTCCCGTTGACCTGGAGATAAGAGAGAGAAGAAGAAGGGCTGGTTGGTCCGAAGTGTGGTAACAGCTGAGAACTCCTGAGCCCATGGACAAGGACATAGCCACAGAAGGCTAGAGCTGAAAGTGAAGCGTCCAGTTAATATGAAGTGAAAGGAGACACAGAAGAACACCTAGACTTGTAGATAGTACTCATTCGACCTTGCCTTGATGGCTTGGTGGTCATATCTTGACTAGAGTAAGATAAAAATATTTTTTTGATAAAGGAAACCAGTGTATAGTACTACAATTTGATGAGTTTTATCTATACGTATGGATGTAATATCTCAAAATACCAACTGAGAGGAAAGGAGTCTTCACATCAAATATCAATGCTACCCCCTCTGTATACAGGGTTGAGAGAAATGGGCAACTTAGACATTGGCTACCTAAAAGGGGGAGGGGGGGGTTTAAAGGCACAAAGTGATTGGCTTACAAGTTTTCAAGAGGAAGTTTAATTTCAGAGTGTGCAAGAGAAGGTAGAATCTCCACTGAATCGTTTTCATCATGTTTAGACAGGTCTGGTGATGAGGATAAGATTCTTATGCTTCAACAGTGAATAACTGTTATCATGACTAGTTGTGACTGTCACAACTGTAAAAGTAGAAATTTTGTAACAAAAAAGGGGGATTAGTTAACCTTATAGTCCATAAACAGAGTACCCTAGGCATGTATACTTTCACCATACTTATTCAATCTATATACTGAGTAAATAACTCAAGAAGTTGAATCTTATGAAGAAGAACATAACATCAGGATTGGAGAAAGATTCATTAGCAATCTACAATATGCAGATGACACAAACTTGCTTGCTGGAAGCAAAGAGGACTTGAAATACTTACTGATGAAGATCAAAGACCACAGCCTTCATTATGGATTACACCTCAATACAAAGAAAACAAAATTACTCACAACTGGACCAATAAATAACATCATGCTAAATGGAGAAAAGTATCAAAGGTTTCATTTTACTGGGATCTACAATCAATACTCCTGGAAGCAGCAATCAAGAAACCAAACTATGTACTACTGCAAAAGACCTCTTCAAAGTGTGTTAAAGAGCAAAGATGTCACTTTGAGGACTAAGGTGTGAACATTGGACAATGAATAAAGAACAATGGAGAAAAGCAATGCATTTGAATTATATTGGAGAAGAATATACCCTAGACTGCCATAAGAACAAACAAATCTGTCTTGGAAGAAGTACAGCCAGAGTGCACCTTAGAAGCCAGGATTGCAAAACTTCATATCTCATACTTTGGGCATGTGGTCAGGAGGGACCAGTCCCTGGAGAAGGACATCATGCTTAGAAAAGTAGAGGGTCAATAAAAAAGAGAAAGACCCCCAAGAAGATGGATTGACATAGTGGCAACAACATTGGGCTCTGACATAACAGCAATTGTGAAGATTGCACAAGACTGGGAAGTTTCTTGTTCTCTTGTGTATAAAGCTGCTATGAGTCAAAACTTCAGGTTAGAAGGCAATCAAAACATGACTGGGGAAGAGCTGCCTCCTCAAATTAGAATCAACGTTAATGATATAAATGGAGCAAAGCTTTTGGGACCTCCATTTGCTAATGGGACACAACTCAAAGTAAGAAACTGCTAAAAAATATCCATTAATAATCAAATGTGAAATGTATGTATAAATCGAGGAAAACTGAAAGTCATTAAAAATTAAATGTAATGCATAAAGATTGATGTTTTAGGCATTAGTGAACTGAAATGGACTAGTACTGATCATTTTTAATCATACAGTCATATGATTTATGATGCCAAGAATGACAAATTGAAGAAGAATGGTGTCATATTCATCATCAAAAAGAACATTTCAAAATCTATCTTGAAGTGCAATGCTGTCTGTGATCAAATAATATCCATACACCTACAAAGAAAAAAACAAGTTAATATACTTATTAATCAAAATTATGTACCATCCACTAAAGCCAATGATAAAGATATTGAAGAATTTAACCTAATTCTACAGTCTGAAATTGATAAAACATGCAATCAAAATGCACTGACAATTATTGGTAATTGGAATGTAAAAGTTGGAAATAAAGAGTATTCGTAACTGAAAATATGTCCTTGGTGACAGAAATAATGCAGAAGATTGCATGACAGAATTTTTCAAAACCAACAAATTAGTCATTGCAAATACCTTTTTTCAACAACATAAATGGAAAAAATACAAATGTACCTTGTCAGATAGAACATGCAGAAAGCAAATTGACAACATTTATGGAAAGAAATGATGGAGAAATTCCGTATTATCATCTAAAATACAGTCAGGAACTAACTCATATGCAATGGCTCATATGTAAGACTATCAACTGATCATATGTAAGATCAGGTTGAAGCTGAAGAAAATTAAAACAACTCCATGAGAGCCAAAATATGACCTTTGGTATAACCCACCTGAATTTAGAGGCCATCTCAAGAACAGATTTGAGACAGACCAGACAGTCTGCCAAATGACATCAAGAACATCATACCTGAAGAAAGCAAAGGTCATTAAAATGGCAGGAGAGAAAGAAAAGACCAAAATGGGTGTCAGAAAAGATGGAAACCTGCCCTTGAACAAAGAGAAGCTAAAACAACTAGAAGAAATGATAAAGTAAAAGAGTTGAACAGAAAATTTCAAACACAGTTCAAAAAGACAAAGCAAAGTATTATAATGAAATGTTCAAAGACCTGGCATTAGAAAACAAAAAGGAAAAAAACATGATCACTATTTCTGAAGCTGAAAGAACTGGGGGAAAAATTGAAGTCTCAAATTAAAATATTGAAGGATTCTATGAGCACAACTTGAATGGGGAAGGAAACATCAAAGGAAAATTGAAGGAATACACAGAATCACTTTACAAAAAAGAAAATGGGAGGTGCCCATTTCAAGAACTATTGATACCAAAGGAAGAAGTACAAGCTGCACTGAAGGCATTGGTGAAAAACAAGGTTCCAGAAAGTAACGCAATACCAGTTGAATTGTCTCAATAAACTGATGGAGCACTGGAGGCATTCATTTGTCTATTACAAGAAATTTGGAAGACAGTTACCTGATCAACCAATTGTAAGAGATTCATATTAGCACTCATTCCAAAGCAAGGTGATCCAATGGAATACAGAAATCATCAAATAATATCATTACTATAACATGCCAGTAAAATTTTACTGAAGACAATTCAAAAATGGTTGCAGTACACTGAAAGGGAGCTGACAAAAATTCAAACCAGATTCATAAGTGGACATGGAACAAGGGATATAATTACTGATGTCAAATGGATCTTTACTGAAGGCAGAGAATACCAGAAGGATGTTCACATGTGCTTTATTGACTCTACAAAGGCATTAGACTGTGTAGATCATAACAAACTATAGATAACATTGAAAAAGAATGAAAATTCTCCAACAGAATTCATGAACCCGTGCATAGACCAAGAGGCATTCACTCAAACAGAAAAGGTTTAAAAACAGGAAAGCTATGCACTAAAGTTATAGCTTCTGATCATACTTTTTCAATCTGTATGCTGAGCAAATAATCCAAGAAGTTGGATTATATAAAAAAGAACATGGCATTATGATTGGAGAAAGGTTCATTAACAAACTGGAGTATGCAGATGACATGACTTTGCTTTCTGGAAACAAAGAGGTCTTGAAACACTTATGATTAAGATCACAAACTACAGCCTTGAGTATGGATTGCAACTCAATGTAAAGAAAATGAAAATCCTCACAACTGGACTAATAAATAACATTATGATAAATGGAGAAACAACTGAAGTTGTCAAAAATTTCATTTTGTTTGGATGAAAAATCAGTGGAAGCAGTAGTCAAGAAACCAAATGATACATTAGGCAAATGTGCTGCAAAAGACCTCCTTAGGGGAGTGATTAACTTTGCAGTTTAGAAGCAGAAGTCCCTGGGACCATCAAGGAAGAAGAGCAGAGAGTGGGACCCTACCCAGAAAAGCAGAGATGGCTGAGATGGAGGTAGAGATGATGACGTGGAAAAATGGAGCAGCTGGGGACTTTAGACCCAGAGAAGGAGAGGGGCTGCGTGCTGATGACTGGGGGGCAGGCTTGTAGTGCATACCCTTTGGTTGGGTGATGATGCATGGAGGGGATTGTAACCATGGCAATGAAACAATATACAATAGGATGAATGTAAAACTAATGTTCTCCCATGTAAACTATCACATAATTCACAATAAAACATTGAGAAAAAAAAAAGAGTTCCTTAAAGTGTTTAAGAGCAAAGATGTCACTTTGAGGATTAAGGTGTCCCTGATAGAAGCTATGGTATTTTCATTAGTCTCACATGCATGTGAAAGTTAATATTTATTAATTAACAAATGTCAGGAAAAAATTGATGCATTTGAAACACGGTGTCGGAGAAGAATATTGAATATACCACTGACTACCGATGAATGATGATTAATATAGAATGAAATAAGACTGATGTTTGGAAAAACCTGAATGCCACAGTACAGCGTTTGGATTTAATTATGGGTAGTATAAGGCCCATTTGTCACCCCCCACAACTGACACTGTAGGATCAACATTGGACTTTGAACCACAAGATCAGCTGTTCAAACCTGTCAGCTGCTCCTCAGAAACCCTATACAAAGTCACTATCAATTGGAACTGACTCGACGGCCCTTAACGACAACAACTCTCTTATGGAGCCTCTTATGGTGTAACATTGTATGATAAACACTGGACTGTTAACTACAAGGTCAACAGTTCAAACCTACAAGCCGTTCCTTGGAAACCCTATACAGGGATGCTATGAGTCAGAACCAACTTGATGGCAACAAGTTAACAAAAATATGGCTACAAGACAACAGAAAGTAAACACAATAGTGTGTACTTTCACCCAACTAGTGCCTCACACTTACGAAAACGAAGGCTAAGGGACAGAGAAGGGCAGTGACAAAACAAAGTCTCACACCCAAGTGGGCTGACTTGGTCTCTCTAATACAACTAGTTAGCCACTGAAGACTGTCTTGATGATGATATCAGTGCTTCCGCTTTGGTGGGATAGGGGGAAGAAAAGATTAGTGTTGAAGCACTGTGCTAAAAGCACTAGACTGGGCATTCTGGCTCTTCTGGAAACTAGCTAATTGACCCTATAGCTCCTCACTTCTCCACCTATACTTACCATCTGTAAGATGAGTTGGTTTGAACCTTAGAGTATCTAAGGTTCCTTCCAGTTAAAAAAAGAAGATGGCTCTATATGTCCATCTTTGCCAACTTCCTTCTCATCTTTGCTTCTTCCAGCCCCTTTTCCTGGAGGAAACAAGTGATACTTGATTTTCACACTTCTCCTAAGAAAGCGCTGTATCTCCTTAATTATTTAAATGAAGTAGACAAGGAACAGCTTGAAGGCAAACAAACAAACAAAAAAAGCCAACAGACCAGTCATAAGGATCCAAACAAGAACCAACACTCTAAGTTATATTTTATTCATAAGAAAAATATTCTCACTTCAGAGAAAGTAAACAAAAATCCCCTATAATGTCTACATTAGTGCAGCATTTTGCTCTTGTAAATTGTTTTTACGAACTTCTAATTTTAGCCTTCAGAACAACTCATGGGAGTACATTTATCTTTTTAATGCAGCATCTGGCCCAGTGCCCAGGGCTTACCTATTTAGCAAGAGCCTAATAAATGTCTGAAGAACAAATGATTCCAAATATAGATGAGGAAGCTATGACTAAGAGAAAACAAGCATCATAATGTCATTCCTATGATTAATTCACTTATTCATTCTAAAATATTTACTAAGTACTGGACTGCACAGTCAGTTTGAACTGCAAGGTCGGTGGTTTAAGCTCACCAGGAGCTCCTTGGAAACCCTATATAGGGTCACTATAAGTCAGAACCGACTCAATGGCACTTAACAACAACAATAGCGTCATGTACCAGGCACTATTCTGAGTGCTGAAGACACAAACATGAACCAGACAACAGGCCTCAGCTCTCATGGAAAGCACATTTTAAGAGGAGTCAGACTTGAGGGGGAGAGAAAGGAATAGCCAGAAATATCAGCACAGAAAGTTTGTAAGTCCATCTTCTGCTTATTACTGATTGGAATACCTAAAATGGTGCTACAACATGCCCACTGAAGGAGGCTTCCTACGGAGCCTCTACATTGCATAAGACCATAGGTGGAATCCTGAACCCCATCCAGAATCTTCTGAGGTGGGAAATTTCCACTTGAAAGGACAAGCAGACCAGCCTGGAGCAGCTAGAAGAACAGAAGATACTTCTTTAAAGAAAGACCGACAGGAAAAATACAAAACAATAACAGCAGTCTGACTGACTACTACAAGAACAAGCAAGTTGCCCACCCAGGAGACATCAAGCCAGGCAGTCGGGTCCCCGCAGGGCAAACCCTCTTCCAAGTCTAAGACTCAATGGGAATACCTGAGCAGACATGTGCTCTGAATGGTGACCACATTGGTCACCGATAAGGGAAAGTGAGGAAAAAACAGCAATGAAGCTGCGAGGTAAGTCCAACCATGTTCAATAGACTCCTGTGAACCCAGGTGGAGACCTGGTTGGCCAGCAGTTTGGCAAGAGCTGGGGGCTCCTGGGCCCAGAGTCAGTGACATAACCACATAGGGCTAGAGTGGAGAATGAAGCATCCAGCTGATAAGAAGAGAGGGCATATACACAAGAACACCCACATGTGCAGAAAATACCCACTTGACCTGGCTTCAATGGCAGGATGATCAGAACTCAACTAGAAGAAGAAAGAAGAGGAAAAAAAGAGTATTCTGATACAATTTGATGAACTTGACCTACACCTATAGATGCAGTAGCTCAAAAGAGGGAATAAATCTTTAAAACGAGGATCATTCCCATTCCCTCAGTATACAGGGTAGATAGGGATGGGCAACTTGGGCATTGGCTACCCAAAGTGTGTGTGGGGGGGGGGGGTGCTACAAAAACAAGAAATGACTGGCTTACAAGCTTTCAAGAGGGAGCCTAGATCCAGAGGGCACGGAGGAAGGTAGAATCTCCACTGAGTAGTATCTAATCTGTCTGAGCAGGAATGATCAAAGGAGATGGGGATAGCACTCATGTGGTACAATAGTGAATAATTACTATCAGGACTGACTGTGAGGGTTGAAGATGTAAAGGTAGATGTTTTGTAGCAAAAGGAGGGGAGTGGTTGACTTTGCAGTCAGGAGCAGAGGTCCCTGGGACCATCAAGGGAGAAGAGCAGAGAGCGGGACCCTAACCAGAGAAACAGTGACACCAGAGATAGAGGCAGAGATGATGACATGGAAAAATAGAGCAGCTAGGAACTCGAGACCCAGAGAGGGAGAGGGGCTGTGTGCTGATGACCAGGGGGCAGGCTTGCAGGGTGTATCCTTTAGTTGGTTGATGATGCATGGAGGGAATTGTAACCACGGCAATATAATGATATACAATAGAATGAATGTAAAGCTAATCACCTAATTTATCACCTAATTCACAATAAAACTATCACCTGATTCACAATAAAACATAAAAAAAAAAAAAAAAGAGTCAGATGGTGAATAAGTAAGATAATTTCAGTTAGAGGTAAATGCTGTGATATCAGTAGAACAGAATGATGCAATAGAATTGGAAAAGGAAGGACTTTTTTCCTAATAATTTACTCTAAACTAAATCTAATTGGTAAGAAAGAGCCAACCATGGAGAGGAAGACCAAACCAGACAGAGAACTGCAATTGCAAAAGCCCTGATGCAGCAACCAGCTGGATGAGTTCAAGAGGAAACAGGAAGGCCATTGTGGCTACAGCACAATGATAAGGGGAGCATCAGTGATGTGTTGTTGTTGTTGTTGTTGTTGTTAAGTACTATCGAGTTACTTCCTACTCATAGTGACCCTGTGGAGTGTTTCCAAAAATTGACTGGTGAGTTTGAACCTCTAACCTTGCAGTCCAAATGCTTACCTGCAGCACCACACCAAGCATTAGAAAATGTTTTAACAGTTGGCTTTCTAAACAATCTTGCTCTGTAACATTTATCAGTTTCCAAGGTGTAAATGGAGTCTTGGTGTGGTGTTGTAGGATAAGCACTGGACCACCAGGTCGGTTTGAACCACAAGGTTAGCGGTTCAAACTCACCAGCAACTCTCTGGAAACTCAATACAGGGTAGCTATGAGTCAGAACTGACTTGACAGCACTTAACAACAAGGTGTAAATATTCCTACCATGGTCCACTTCATATTATTAAATGTAGAGTTGGAATATATGCACATGCACACAACCAGGTATCATGAACAGTAGGAGTAGCTCCCACACATCAATGTGAATGATTTAAACTGAAATCTGAGCGAGAGAAATAAGGACCGCCATTATGCAAGACTTTGTAAACCATACTGAGAAGTTCAGGATTTATTCTAAGATCTTTGGGGAAACATTGGAATGTTTCAAGCAAAAAAAGAATTGCATTACAAGATTTATGCTTTTGATTATCAATCTAACCATTGTGTGGAGAATGGACTATATAAGAGACCACTTAGAAAGTTACTGTGTCATCTAAAACATAATGGTGTCTTGGACTGTCATGTGTTCAAGCAGCTCTAATAGTAAAGAAAGAAAGAATAGAGAATTTTGGAACACTCATTTGAAGACAGAGCGAACTAATTAACTGAATATTGGATTGAATTTGGCAATGAGGTAAAGAGATGAAGCAGGTAACTCCTTAGGTCTTTTTAAGAGTTACTGGATATGCTGAACAATGTTCCCCAAAGGTGTCCATGTTCTAATCCCTGGAATCTGCAAAGATTTTGCAGATGTGATTAATTTACGTATTTTGAAATGAAGAGATTATCCTGATTAACCATGTATGAACTAAATGCAAAAACAAGTGTCCTCATAAGAAGGAGGCAGAGGGAGATCCTTACTCAAAAAAAGAGCAGTTTTACCACAAAGACAGAGATTGGAGTGATGTGGTCACAGCCAAGGAGTGCTGGAAACCAACAGAAGCTGGAAGAGGTTAGAGTCTTTCCTAGACTCTCCAGAAGGAGCATGATGGCCTCACTGCATGTTGATTTCAGCCCAGTGGTACTGATTTCAAACTTCTGGCCTCTAGGACTGTGAGAGAATAATGTATGCTTTCTAAGCCACCAAATTTGTGATAATATGTTATAGCAGCCACAGGAAAGTTAGTACATTGGGTAATGCTTGGTGGTATTTACTGAAGTATTTACTGAAGTAAGGAAGACCAGAAGAGGAGCAGGTCTAGAATAGGTGAGGAGTTGCACATGTTAACTAATTCAATATTCAAGTGAAAATGTCAAGTAATCGGTTAGATATGACCTGAGCTCAGGAAAAATTACTCAGGTTAGAGATACAAATGGTCATTAAGCAGAAGGGAAATTAAGTCATGGAACTGACTAGGAACTTCCTGAAAATAATGCAGATCCATAGCTAAACCTGGGAACTGCCAACACTGAGAAGTATGAGACAGGAGGGGAACCCAGAAAAAGGCAGTTAGAAAAGGAAACCAAGGAAGGAGGGAAAAGTAGAAGGGACGCTAGAGAAGTGGATTGTCATAGAAGGCAAACTAAGAAGCATTTCAAGGAGGAAAGAGTGATCACCTGTGTCCAGTACTGCTGAGAAATGGATGAAGACAGGACAGAAAAGTGGCCACTGGATTTGTCTAGCTGGGGTCAATGGTGGTTTTGGTATGAAGGCTTCAGAAGAATGGGGAATACAGAAGATCCCTAGAATGGAATCAAGAATGGGTGATGTAAACATGGAAACAACAAATGCGACAACTCTCTGCAAAAGAATTCAAAGAAATTGGGTGGTGGCTGCAGAGGGACATGACTCAAAGGATGATTTCTTCATCAGGGCAAACACTGGAGCGTGTTTGTAGTTGATGGCAATGACCCAAGAGAGAGGGAGAAGTTGATGATGTAAATGAGAGAAGAGGCTGAGTCAGCAGTTGAGAATAAAAGCCAGAGCACAAGAGGAGAGCTACCCTCATGAACACTTCTTCTTCTGTAATAAAAGGAAAGACTAGTGGATCTGGTATTGAGGTGGAAAGATAAGAACGTTCCAGTTCAGCTGTCTTTGTTCTTCTGTAAAGAATGTGGTAGACTCTCATCATCTATGCATGAGTAAACATAACAGGTAGCAATGCCCTAAGTAGAACCCACAATTCTTTCTATTCAGCCTTTTCCCTCTTTTCCAACAAATGCCATAGTACTCAATGCCCTGCACTTTTCCTGCCTCTGCCTTATTTTTTTTTCTTAAAT
>NW_006408898.1:577609-585910 GCF_000296735.1 Chrysochloris asiatica
CTATAAAACGTCTACCTTTACATTTCCAACCTTCACAATCAGTCCTGATAACAATTATTCACTGTTGTATCACAAGAGACCCGTCTGCATTTCATTTTATCAGCCCCGCCTAGAAAGATTGGATATTATTCACTGGAGATTCTACCTTCCTCCAGGCCCTCTGTATCTAGGTTCCCTCTTGAAAACTTGTAAGCCAGTCACTTCTTGCCTTTGTAGTCCCCCGCCCCCCATTTTGGGTAGCCAATGTCCAAGTTGCCCATCTCTATTTACTCTGTGTGTTCTGCCTCTGCCTGTTGGACGGGTTCCTCTGCCTGTGCTCTGACTCACAATGGCACTTCTCCTAGGTAAGATATCTACAGTTTAAAACAAAGTGTCTGGAAATTAGGTCCATGGGTGACTCAAA
Source organism: Chrysochloris asiatica (assembly GCF_000296735.1). Classification (NCBI taxonomy): domain Eukaryota; kingdom Metazoa; phylum Chordata; class Mammalia; order Afrosoricida; family Chrysochloridae; genus Chrysochloris; species Chrysochloris asiatica. The sequence goes on from NW_006408898.1 coordinate 578,013, forward strand.
TGGTTTAGAATTAACTACTAACCTGGAGTCCTGGTGTGGTTCTGTAGGATAAGCACTGGACTGCGAACCACAAGGTATGTGGTTCAAATCCACCAGTCACTTCTTAGAAACCCTATACAGGGTTGCTATGAGTTAGAATGACTTGAAGACCCTTAACATCAATAGCAACACTAGCCTAAAGGCTCGCAGTTCAAACCCACCCAGGGATACCATGGAATAAAGGTCTAGCATTCTACTGCCATGAAGCTTATAACCAAGAAAACTATATGGAACTGTTCTATTCTGTAGCACATGGGGTTGCATGAGTTGGAATAAATTAACAGGTTGGGTTTTTGGTTATCTGGAAATCACCCACTAACCAAAAATAAATAAAACTAAAACGCTTCTTTATAGCAGAAATATCTCAAGTTGATAAGGGCATTTCATTCTTCCAGAGATGGTAGGAAATCCTTGATCCTGGACCTGATCCATAGTGACGAATATCACATGGGACACCCATATGTAACTCATCTGAAATCCAGTACAGCTGTGCAACTCACAAGCCAGCCTTTTCTCACTGACCTTCCATCCATAGAAAGTGAGCTCTGGATTGGTTGCCCAAAGGAGGAGATGGACTCCCCAAAACAATTGTCTTCCTCATCTACTCCTTGGAAGTGGCAGACTGGAGATAGAATACAGTCTGTAGAGTGTCTGCACACTTAACATTCATCTGTTTATTGTTATAAATGGATGGAACTCAAGCATTTCCCTTTCCAGATAATGATGGCATCAGGAACATTTACATCTGTCATTCCAGAGAAAGGTAAGAGAGATAGCTTTCTAAGAAAACGATGTGTGGAGTCTCATATCTGAAACATGAATTCTTTTCATCTACAGCTACTTTTTTTCTTTCTGATGACAGAAATGCTTAGAGAATGAGTTGGCAAATGAGAGCCTGAGACGCGTGCTGGAAAATTCTATTTCCTGCTACTGCTGCTGCTCCTACTGCCAGTGAGTAATCACTTTGAATTCGCTTTGTCCCCACAGAACTCTGCATCTGTCCACTTCCTTGGGAATTTCCCAGCACTGGAATATGCAATCTCTTGCTATCATACCGTTTCTAAAGTTGGAAATGAAATATTTGTGAAATTTTCTTCGCAAGAGGAAATGGTGACCTTTATGCTTTCATGGAAAGAGAAGGAAGTTGATGCTGTACTAAAGTTCACTCTAACAATTCCATCCTGCATAACTAAGAATCTCTCATCTTTGGGGTGGCCTCAGCAGAGTCTCTGAGAGATAACAGGGCAATGGCATCATGGGCATTCTGAGCCGCAGTCCTAGTTCCCCTTCCTCCTATCCCACCTCCATTTTTGGATTCCATTTTCTAAGACCAGATGTAAAAGACTAATCAACAAGAATTTAGTAGTCCTGGTGGAGTGCTGTGGGTTAATGTGTCAGACTGCAAAATCAATCATTTGAACTGCAAAGTCAGTGGTTCAAGCTCACCAGCTGCTCCTTGGAAACCCTATACAGGGTTGCTATGGGTCGGAATCGACTTGATGGCACTTAACAACAACAACAACAACCTGTCCAAGGATGTCTCTTTAAGGCCCCAGCTCATCAGCTTCTTGCCTTCCTGTGTGAGGAAAAAACTTTCTAGCTAACCACAGAACATTCTTCCTTGGACATCAGCTGAAACCCTGTGGGCCCAGGTCTCCCAAGATCTCCTCCTGGCTGCAGACCCTGGGATATCCAAGCTCAAAGGCTCAGTCTTGAGTTCTTTCCCTCCATCCTCTTCCCTGGTAGGAAGGCCAGTCCTTGACTCCAGAGATAACTCTAGTGAGCTTCACACCAACCTGTATTGAGTGAGCTACAGCATCTCCTTGATTCTTGTAGAATATCTCCTTTTCCTGTGGAAATTTCCCCAAAAACAGTTATTGAAACAGAGAGAGGGAGGAGAAACTACTTTCTACTGAATATCAAATTTAACCAATATATTGGGCAGTCTCAGCTTAGTGAAAAACAAATAAGAAATGGCTTTATTATTTTCTCCAGCAACTGCCTTCAAATATGTCCTGTCAGACATCTCTGACATCTCAGCCAGTGCAGAACTTTTTTCTGAATAATTTTCAATATGAACAGTTGTAGATTGCACATGAAGATATGAAGTCTTGAATCTAACTCTGCTCCTTACCCAAATATGACATTATGGTGTGCAGTTGTTAGGTGCCATCAAGTCAGTTCCTAATCAGAGCGACCCTGAGCACAACAGAACAAAACACTACAAAAGCCTCAAAATTGTTACATTTGAGCCCACTTTACCAAGCATGATGTCCTTCTCCAAGGACAGGTCCCTTCCAATAACATGTCAAAGCACAAGAGACAAATTTTGTCATCCTGGATTCGAAAGAGAATCTGGCTGTACTTCTTCCAAGACAGACTTGTTTTCCCTTCTGACAGTCCATGATACTTTTACGAGGGTGAGTTAAAAATTATTCGCACTCTAGTTATCTTAAAACACCTGTCCAAGTCCACAATGACAACATTAAGTATGACCATGAAGTGCTTCTGTCAAATAAATGAATGGCAGTGGATTACGTAGCAAATCATTTGCAAATCAGCCATGGCTCTGCCTATGAAATAATCCACAACAGACTTGGGTTTTGAAAAGTTAGTGTGAGATGGGTATGAAACAAGTGATGGAAGAGCATAAATAGAAGTGTTTGGCCATCTGCAAACACAATTTGGACCAATAATCAAAGAAAGGTAAAGGTTTCTTTGTAAAAAAATCATTACTGGTGATGAGACACGGATTCATTACTACAAGCCTGAGAGTAAACAGCAGAGTATGACCACACACCACAGTATGATAAACTGACAGACGAGTGGTGGTCACCTGTTTGGTTCCCTGAAAAAAGTCCTTTGAAGATGAAGATTAACCTCTGATGAAGAAGTGAAGATAGCAGGGCATTCATGTCTCACAGCTCAGCCTAAAACATTTTTAAAGAAGGGAATACTTAAGTTTGTTGACTTGTATTCCCTTGTATTCAACATAAGTTGAAAGTATATTGAAAAGCAAGCAGATGATGAGTTAGGTTAGGTTGACCCTGCTGGTATTTAAAATACCAGTGGCATAGCTTCCAGCATCAGAGCAACATGCAAGTCACCTCAGTATAACAAACTGACACATTAGTTTTGAATTATGATGAGTGAATTATTTAATATGTCCCTTCTAGACTAAGTCTTTATTAGTTAGTCAAGCGTCATCAAGTCCATTTTGACCTCTAGTGACCCTGTATAGGGTTTCCAAAGAACTGCTGGTGGGTTTGAACAGCGGACCTTCCAATTAGCATCACAATGTTTATCCTCCAGCACACCATGACTTTGTAACTTTCAATGACTCTTTTCCTAATGGGTCATGGTAAGAAAAGGTGGGAGAAGATACTGACAAGAAGCTATGACTAAATTGTGAATGATTGGTAACAAAGTCTGTTGTGATTATAAAAATTTGGAACTCTAGCATGAGTATAAATTAAGCCATCTCATAAGAAAGAGGGAGGATGTCACTACCATCAAGGAAACACCAGGAGAGAAGTGCATCCTTTGGAACCCATTATGTTTGTTCATTGAACCTTCTGGACCCAGAGATAGAAATTCATGACAAAGTAGAAATGGCAGAGGAATAGCAGCAGCAGAACTAAAAGCCAGAGTATGAAACAGAGTGGTAGGCTTCCCCATCCATGGAGCAAGGAAAGCTGAGTGATGTTGCGCAGGAGGCTTACTTATGGAATGGGGTTTCCTCCAAACACTTTGTTAGGGAAGCTAGGTTTGCTGACCCATGGAGCTAGACCCAAGTGCCTTCATGCGGAGGCTTATGGTGGAGTGGTGTGCTCTGCAGGCATTTATCAGTAGTCTAGATAGAGAGAGGCCTGCCTGTGGAGCGTGACTGAGGAGAGTTGGATTCTGAGCATTTTCTGATCCTGAATTGTAGCCTATTAACTTCCCTAAAATGAAAAACCATACTATGAGTATGGTGTTTGAGTTCTGTGAGGCCACTGAAATTAATAATCAAACCCAGCATAAGCAAGAGTTTTGTGGGAGGACTGATTGATGCTCATTGTTTTTGCAGACATTAAGATGATTTTTAAAGACAAAAACTCACAGGAAAAATATCAATGCTATCCCCTCTGTACACAGGGTAGATAGGGATGAGCAATTAGACATTGACTACCTAAAATGAGGGGGCGTCAAAGGCACGAAGTGACTGGCTTACAAGGTTTCAAGGGAGACCTTACTTTAATAGTGTGTGGGGAAAGAAAGAGTCCCCACTGAATAGTTTTCATCTTGTCTAGGTGGATCTGGTTAAAAGAGATGAGGATAAGATTCTTATGTAATAAAAACAGGGGCGTGGTTAATCTTACAGTCCAGAAACAAAGGACCCTAGGATCATCAAGGGAGAAGTGTACAAGTGGAATGAGAGACCTTATCCAGAGAAGCAGTGACACCAGAGATGGAGGCAGAGATGAGGACATGGAAAGAGGGAGCAGCTGAGGACTCTAGATTCATGGGAAGTGAGGGACTAACAGATGGCAGCCAGGAGGCAGACTTGCTGAATGTACCCTTTGATGATATAAATTATTATAAATGCCTGAGTGTTTAAAAGAAAAAAGAAAAAGAAAAAAAAAGTGAATAGAGAGAAACACTGGTAACTGATGATACATGGAAGGGATTATAATCACTGTAATGAAACAAGGTGTATGATTTGTTGAATGTAAAACTAATGATCTGCCCTGTAAACTTTCACTCAATCCACAATAATAACCTTTAAAAAAAAGAATCTCACAGGACAGAAAACAAGGATGAAGAGGGAGGTGGTTTGAGTTTTTCTGTGTTTTTTTTTAAGCTGTCTAGCAATTCCCTAGTATATACTTCACTGAGTTCATATTCACAACTCATAATTCAATTCAAGAACTTCCAAACTCACACAGGAGTTTTATAATCAAAAAAGAAAGAGAAAAAAGCAAAAAGGCAGTTGGACAAGAGTTACTAAACGTAATTAAACAGACAATGGGAAATGCTGAGTTGGCCAGTATCGCATACTTTTTGGAGTAGGCTAGTGGCTTGGGTAAAATAAAGAAGATTGTTTGAAAGCTGATTAAGAAATTATTAGAAACAAAAAGAATATATAGTATAAGAGTTCGTATGAAAACTAATTTACAGTGACAGAAAACTGGTTAGCGGTTGCTTGGGGATAGAGCCAGGCAGAGATTTACAAAGAGGCCTGATGAAGCTTGAGGGTGATGGATATATTCACTCTCTTGGTTGTAGTGATGGTTTCATGGGTGTATGTCAACACATAAATCATACAGTTTATCTATGTGAAGTTTATTATCTGTCAATTTGTCAGTTATACTTCAATAGAGAAGGGTTGGGTTTTTTTGCTTTGTAATGCTGGTGAGGCTGTGGGGAATTTCATGTTTGGTGCTAAAGGGATCAAACCTTTTGGAAAGTCTTGAGCATAATAAAAATGGCATTAACAGAAAAAAAATTTAAAATGAAATGGTCAAATTTCAAAGTCTTTTTCCATTCTAGCAAACAGCAGGAAGTTTAGTCTATAACAAGTATTAAAATAGAGAGTTGTCAGACTGGGGAATACCAAGCACATGTGAATGCAGAAGAATAGCGCTAAGAATGTGGTGACTAATGAAAGCGTGCAGATGTAATGATGGTAATCCTATGATTCTCCCCTACACTACTTGAAAAGGTTGTTGCCAAGTCTTTATCCTTCAAACAGGAGAATAAAAGCGCTTTTCCTGGGGAATAAGGCCGATAGTAATAATGGTTTCCCGATCCATGTCCCTGCCCAATTCATTCAAACAATAGGCTCACAACCGGCAAGCCAAAGTCATGTGCTCAGGATGTCCAATCAGCTTTTTAGTTATCCACTCTCAAATATAAACAGAAAATCAAGGCTTACTAACCACATGCAGAAATATGCAGAAAGTTTCTAACAAGAAGAAAATTAAAGCAAACCAATTTTTTAAAAGAGGGAGAAATGTTAAAAGAGAGAGAGAGAGAGACTAGGCAAAGTAAACTTTTAAAAGGAGAAAAACTGTTATGAATATCTTCAGAGTTAAAAGGTAATAGTATTGCTGTTGTTAAGTGACTTCAAGTTAGTTCGGACCCATAGTGACCCTGTACAGGGTTTCCAAGGAGCAGCTAGTGAGCCTTGAACCACTGACCTTGTGGTTCAAACTGGCTTTGAGGTCTAGCCCATTAACCCACAGCACAATACCAGGAGTCCAAAAAAGGTAATAGAACAAGAAATAATAACAAAATATTATAAGAAATAAGAAAGGGAAGGGCATTCCAAGAACAACAACAAAACTAATGACGGAGATAAAAACTCAGTGAAAGAGTTGGCAGACGAAGCTGAAGGAATCTCCCAGAAAGTAAAGCAAAAAGATAAGTTATTGGAAAGTAAGAAAGAATTTATAAGAATGTTAGAGGACAGATCCAGGAGGTTCAGCAAATACAAACACATGTTCCAGAAAATCAGACAAGAGGATTAAAATATAGGGGAGAAAATAATAAATTTTATAAAAATTTCAAAATTGAAGGACATGGAGTCTCCACAATTAAATAGCCCATTCATTCTTTATGCATACTATAATGATGGAAAAAAGACCCACACAATAATATTTCAGAGCACTGAGAATAAAGAGACATTTGTACAATTTTCCAGAAAGAAAACAGCAATCACATGGAAAGAATCAGGCATTTGAATGGTGTCAGACTTACCAGTAGCAATATTGGATGCTACAAGGAAATGGAGCAATCCTTTCAAAATTGTGATTGGGAATTATTTCCAACCTAGAATTCCATTTCCAGCCAAATAACAACTACATGGCAATGCAAAATAAAGCCATTTTCAGACAAACAAGTTATTTCATTTTTTACTTCCATCTTTTCCCAAGAAGCCACAGATAAAAATGAGTTCATGAAGACAGTGGAGTACACCGGTAACGTGTTTTCTTTAAGAGGCTGCGAAACTAAGATGTATTCAGCCCTGGCGATAAGTACATAGAAAGCTGTTGTTAAATGCCATCAAGTCAGTTCCAACTCTCAGCAACCCTTTATAGGATTTCCAAGGAGTGGCTGTTGAGTTTGAACCGCCAACAGTCAGGTTCAAACTTATAGTGCCACACCAGAATTCCACATCAAAAACTAAGCAAGTAAAAAAAGACAGCTATTAGCTCCAGGGAAAAGAAAATGCTGGACTGGGTAGGAAGCACAGTTTGCCAAATCATTCAGTTCTGAAGAACATTAACATACTCATTTATTACTGATTTCGATTATTAAGATATAATTATATTAGGAGAGGAGTCCCTGACTGTTGCAAATGCTTAAGCAGTCAACTATTAAACAAAAGGTTGGCAGTTCAAACACACCCAGAAACACTTCCAAAGATAGGCCTGATGATCTGAAAGATCACAGCCTTGAACACCCTATGAAGCAGTTCTCCTCTGAATCCCATGAGGTCACCATGAGTCAGAATCAACTCAGTGGCACCTAACAACAATAACATGCATGTATTAATTAGGAGGGTGGGGCAACAAGAAAGGTGGAAGTGTGTGGTGGGGCCAGAATAAACAAAATCCTTTTATTTTCCAACCTGGAAGACAAATGTTAATGCCTAAAATGGAAAAATCAGGATGTAATAATGCAAACCTATCACTAAGAAAAAATGGGTGATGTGCCAAATATATATAAAGAGATGAACATAGTTTGGGAATAGAATTGTTTTTTTGAGGGAGAGGGGTATAACAAATCTAACAGAATGGATTGACTCTATACATACATACATATATATAGTTGTTGTTGTTGTTAAGTGCTCTCGAGTCAGTTCTGACCCATAG
>NW_006408898.1:586285-594413 GCF_000296735.1 Chrysochloris asiatica
AAGCTGGATTTGAAAAGAAAAGAAAGTCAGTCTCATTTCCATAATTAAAATTAACTTCTGGATTAGTCTGCCTGTTCTAAGTCAAAACTTCAAACTTACATTCCAAATCAAAGCTTTGATCTCAATTCCATACTCTGAAAAGGAGTAATTAAAGAAAAAAATTTTTCAACATTCTGTGTGTGTGTGTGAGAGAGAGAGAGGGAAATGTGACAAAGTGCTAAGGAATATTGATTTAGAACAATAATGTTCACTTTACAACTCTTTCGACCTATCTGTACAGGGGACTTCAAAAGTTCATGGAAAATGAAATTACAAGATAATGGAATTCTTCTACAAACTTTTTTAAGCTTCCTCTTATGTTTGAAAAAAATCCTGAGAATTAGGGGTGGGATCAGGAAGGAAGAACACCAACAATCCTACAGACAATTCAAAGTGCACCACCTTCCCCTAGCTCAGCCTAGCCTATGACTATGGAGCAGAGGGACACGTTTGTTCCTTCACTCTTTCTTCACCTCCGTCCCCTCAGTCTTTTTATTCAGAGTCTAGGAAAAGAAACTGGAAAGTGAGGAAAGTTCTCCCTACCTGGAATTTGCCAATGACACCAAGCCTTCCTTGTAAGTTGGGGGTGACCAGCTGAGGCAGGTCACATCTAGAGCTGGGATACAGCACGTCCAGGCCTGTCTCATGATTGGGTGGGACAAGCAACAGGAAATAATTCATTGGCATGAGCTGTGGGGAAAGCGTGCAGAAGATGAGCAAGTGGCAAAGCAGTATGACATGCCTCCTTAGTGGGTCTCTCTACTTGAGCTCAGGAACCATGGAGAAAGGGGAAGAGGAGTTGTTTTCACCTGAGACTCTGTGAGATATGGTGCCCAGGGCACAGAGAGGGTGGGGTAAATCTGCCTTCTTCTGCACTTTTTCTTCCTCAGAAGCTTCAGGGGCAGCTCCCTGCAAAAGCAGGAACAAAGGCACATGGCTCTGAGACTGATTTATGAGAACATGTGAGATGTCATCTGTGGACTCTAGGATTTGTGTAAGTGAGACTAGGAGAAAGCTTGGAGCTCTTAGTCAGAAGGGGACAGAGCCAAGGAAACTTGAATTATTACTGTTACCAAAATATCCTTCCACCTACAGAATTGTGAGACCCCAAAAGTCTATCTTCTCTTTACTCTTTTGCTTTTCTATATATAGTTTCTGTATATAGCTAAAAGAACTGAAGAAAAAAGTCAATGGCCTTGAGTTGCCATTGAAGGAGTTTATAGACTCTAATTTTATATGAAGAAAATTAAAACAAGTTTACGACAGCCAAAATATGACCTTGACAATGTCCCACCTGAATTTAGAGATCATCTCAAGAACAGATTTTATGCATTAGACATGAAAACCAGAAGTTGTGGGATGTCCTCAAGAATTTCATACAAGAAGAAAGCATAAGGTCATTAAGAAGACAAAAAAGAGGAAACACCAAAATGGTTTTCAGAAGAGACTCTGAAACTTTCCCTCCAGTGCAAAGATGCTAAAACAAATGAAAGAACAAAAGCAACAGAGATGAAAAGAAAAATACAAAGGGCAGCTCAAGAAGACAAAGTCAAGGATTATAATGAAATGTGCAAAGACCAGCAGTTAGAAAACCAAAAGGAAGAACAGGCTCAGCATTTCTCAAGCTGAAAGAACTGAGAAAAAATTCAGTCCTCGACTTGCAATACTGAAAGATTCCATTGGTAAAATATTGAATGATGCAGAAGCATCAAAAGAAGATGGAAGGTATACAAAGAATCACTGTACCACAAAGAACTGGCCAATGTTCAGCCATTTCAAGACATAGTGGTACTGAAGGAAGAAGCCCAAGATGCACTAAAAGCATTGGCAAGGAACAAAGTTCCAGAACTGATGGACCACAAACTAAAACCTTTCAACAAACTGATGCAGCACTGGAGGCACTCATTCATCTATGCCAAGCAATTCAGAAGACAGCTACCTGACCAACTGATAGAAAGAAATCCATATTTATGCCCATTCCAAAGAGAGGAAATCCAATGGAATGTGAAAATCATGGGACGATATCATTAATAAAATTTGTTAAAAATAATTCAAAACAGCTGCAACAATAAGTTGACAGGGCACTGCCAGATGTTCAAGTAGAATGAGGATGTATAATGACGAATATCATCGCTGACGTCAGGGTCATCTTGATTAAAAGCAGAGAATACTAGAAAGATGTTTACTTGTGATTTATCGACTACACAAAGGATTTTGACACGCTATGTATATCATGACACACTATGGACAACAATGTGGAGAATGAGCATTTGGAACACTTAATTGTGCTCATGAGGGACCTTATACATAGATGAAGAGGCAGTCATTAGAACAGAACAAAGGGGCACTATATGATTTAAATTCAGGAGAGGGTTGTATTCTCTCACCATACTTAAATCAATCTGAATGCTGAGCAAATAATCCAAGAAGCTGGATTATATGAAAAAGAACATGGGATCAGGCTTGGAGGAAAATTATACGACCTTGCTTGCTGAAAATGAAGAAGACTTAAAATACTTACTGAAGATCAAAGATCATAGCCTTCAGTATAGGATTGCACCTCAATGCAAAGAATGCAAACATCCTCACCAATGGGCCAATAAATGACATCATGATAAATAGAGAAAAGATTGAACTTGTCAAAAACTTCATTTTGCTTGGATCTACTATCAACATTCATACAAGGAGCTGTCAAGAAATCAAACAACATGTTGCATTGAGCAAATTACTGCATAAGTCCTCTTCAAAGTGTTCAAAAGCAAAGATGTCAATTTGAGAACCAAGGTGCGCCTGACCCAAGCCATTGTATTTTCAGTAGTCTCATACACAAATTGGACAATGAATAAAGAAGACTGTAGAAGAATTGATGCATTTGAGTTATGGTGTTCAAGGAAAATATTAAAAGTACCACGGACTGCCAGAAGAACAAACAAATCTGTGTTGGAAGAAGTACAGCCAGAATGATCCTTAAAAGCCAGAATGACCAGACTTCATCCCTCATACTTCAGACATATTGTCAGAAGTACCAGACTCTGGAAAAGAATACCATGTTCAGTAAAGTGGAGGGTCACTGAAAAAGAGAGAGACTACCAACAAGATGGATTGGCACAGTGACAACAGCAATTGTCTCAAGCATAGAAAAGATTATGAGGCTGGTGCAGGATTGGACAATGTTTCATTCTGTTGTACATACAGGTCACTATGAGTGGGAACCAAACAGACAGCACCTAACAACAATAACCACCATTTGTCTGTCAGTTTGCCGTACTATGGTGACTTGTTTGTTGCTGTGGTTCTAGAAGCTATGCCACTGGCATTTTAAATACCTGCAGAGTCACCCATGGTGGACAGGTTTCAGATGAGCTTCCAGACTAATAAAAGGAGACAGACAACTTCTGAATATTTAGTCACTGAAAACCTTATGAATAGCAGAGGAAGACTGTCAGATAGCATCAGAATATTGAATGTTGAAACATTTTGAAGAACACCAGAATATTGTCAGATACAGTGAAGGAAAATGAGCCCCTCAGGTTTAAGTCACTCAAAATATGAGTAGTGAAGAGCTGCCTACTCAAAGTAGAGTTGACAGTAATGACACAAATGGAATAAAGTGTTCAGGACCTTCATTTGTTGATGGAACACAACTCAAAATGAGGAGAAAACACTGCAAACATCCATTAAAAATCAGAACATAAATGTAACAAAGTATGAACCTAGGAAAATTGGAAGTTCTCAAAAATGAAATGGAATTCATAAACATCAATACCTTAAGCATTAGTAAGCTTAAATTGACTGGTAGTGGACATTGTGAATCTAATAATCACATGATTTACTAGGCTAAAGCAATGGCAAATTGAAGAGGAACGGTGTCACATTCATCATCAGAAAGAACTTATCAAGATCTGTTTTGAAGTACAATACTGTCTATGATAGGATAATATCCATATGCTTACAGGGAAGAGCAGTTAATACAACTATTACTTAAATTTATGCACCAACCACTAAAGCCAGTGAATATGGTGCTTTGGTGTCCCTCCCTGCTCCTTCTAGACTGTATAACTCAAGTTTTACAGTAGTAGGTAGCTTTCTTGGAGTCATCCATCTTCCTCACACCCTATATCTAATTAATCATAGCCATCCTGATTCTAACTTCTAATAAATCAAGTCCATCCACTTCTCTCCGCCTCCACTGCCACCATTCAAGTCCAAGCATCCTTCTCCCTCACCTGGCAAACTGCTATAGTCTTCTCTCCCTATGACCTGGCCTCACTACCTTTTCACTCTCATCCCATGTCACTTTTCCCTCTCAGTGTTTCTGTCATTTCTGCAATCCTTTATGGTCTTTCTAACTCTGTGGTCTGTACATGTGCTGTTCCCATTGTCTGAGGCATGAATTTCTCTCCTTATTTCCATCTGCAACTTCATCTAGTTAAATTCTACCTATCCTACCCATGACATTACTTTCTCAGGGAGACTTTTCCTAATTTTCTAGCCTAGATCAGTTTCATCCATTATATGATGGGGTATCAAAAATTTTGTGGGAAAATTCCATTATCTTTTAATTCCATGTTTCCATGAACTTCTTGAAATTATAGCCCCATAACACTCTATATTGCCCCTTTCTTAATAATCACTACAACTGTGCTGATATGTACAAGCTATAGCTTGTCTGCTAACATAGACATTCCATGAGGTTAGGAACCACATTTGCCTTATTCACCACTCAAGTGCCATCAAGTCAGTTCCAACCCATAGCAACCCTGTATAGGGTTTCCCAGAAGTGACTGGTGAACTTTAACCACCAACCCTGCAGTTCAAACAGACTTTGCAGTCCAGCACATTAAACCACAGTGCCACATCAGGAATAAACTGATAATAATTACGGAGTCCTGGTATGGCACTGTAGGATAAGCACTCTACCACATGGTCGGAACTGACTCAAAGGCACATAACAACAGTAAATCTATATTTTTCATCCTATATGATCCTGGAGTGTTATTGTTGTTAAGTGCTGTCGAGTAGATTCTGAACCATAGCGACCCCGTATAGGGTTTCCAAGGAGCAGCTGGTGAGTTTGAACCACTGACCTTGCAGTTTAAACAACTTTGCAGTCTGATTCATTAGCCCACACCCCCACACCAGGACTCCAAGATCCTAGAGTAGCAGAATGAAAAACAGGTCTAAATTCCATGAGTGGAGGAGGAGGGAACAGTCTGAGAAATTGTGGTGGTACTGTTGTTAAGTGCTGTTGAGTTTGTTCCAACTCATACTGACTCAGTTAGGGTTTACAAAAACAGCTGTTGAGTTTGAACCACCAACCTTGTGGTTAGTAGTCCAGCGCTAATCCTACAGTGCCACACCAGGACTCCAAGCAAAAGTGTTGTTCTTGTTGTTGTTAAGTGCCATTGAGTCGGTTCTGACTCATTGCGACCCTATATAGAGTTTCTGAGGAGCAGCTGGTGGGTTTGAACTGCTGACTTTGTGGTTCACAGTCCAGTGCTGATCCTGTGATAGGAAAATGTCGGACATTTGAAAAAAAAAAAAGAGAGAAGAAACTAACATTAAACTAACACTCTCACAATCAAGGCTTCAAACGGATTCATTCTGGTCAAACCCTTGCAGAGAATTTGTCTTCCCACCCCAGATATACTGAATCAGAATCTACATTTTAACTAGATCCCCTAGGTGCTTCTTATGCATGCATAAGAATGGACCAGTTGGAAGCCCTGTTCACAACACAATTTCATTTAAGCCTTTCCAAACTTTATGAAATAAGAATTATTATGTTAATTTTACTAATGAGTCAATCAAAGCTCTGAAAGTTAAACAACCTGCCCAAGGCCACATAGGAAATGCAGACATGAAATGTCATGCATTTGTCTTTACTCACCCAATTTCCTCATCCTGGAATTCCATTATCCACTATGCAATTTTTTTTTCACTTTTATTGTTAATTGGGTGAAGGTTTACAGATCAAATCAATGTTTCATTCATACACATTTTGTTTCATATATTTGATTGCAATCCCCAAATCGTAACATCACGTCTCCTATTTCTCAGTTTCCTATTTCCATTCGTCCTTCTTTCCTAATTTTTCTTGCCTTCTGAACTTTGTCCTTGGGTAAATGCTGCCCTTGTGATCTCAAATCATTGCTAATTCTAGGGAACATGTACCTCTCTAGTATTAGTGTTCATGTTATAGATCTGTCTATTTTTTGGCTGAAAATAGAACCAGAAGGGTGAGCTAAGTTCCAGGCCTGAAAGATAACAAGGGCCATAGTCTCCAGGGTCCACTATCCAAATTCAACTCTTCAAGACACAATAAAAGTGTAGTGGAGGACTGAAGAGAAGCTGGCGACTGCTACATATAAGTGTAGCTCCTGAGGCTTTCCTCAAGTCCCGTGGGAGCCTCTGTCACTCCACTCCTTTTTCTCTCTGTTTAGGTCTCCAGCATAACATGTCCTTATTTTTTTTTTTTTTTTTTTTAAAAAAATTTTTTACTTAACCCAATTTTTCCCAAATATAAAGAGCCTTGATGATACAATAATTAAGGACTCAAAGCCAACCCACGGTTTTTTAGTTCAAACTAACCAGCACTAAAGCAGGACCTGGTTATCTGTTCCTGTAAAAATTACAGTGCAGGACTTCTGGAAAGCTGGAGAACTAACCAACAACAAGGAACCTTCTACAACAAAGATATGAGAAACAAAATAAAACATACAGAGATGAAACTTCTGGCACCCTGAACTTCAGAAGAAAAGCTAGAGCAATGGATGGAGTGTTTGCAGAGAGGAAAGGCCGAGCAGAGATGATAAAAAAGGGAGACATACTGCTGACTAGCTAGTCAGAGGCAGTTTTACCAACTTGTGAGCAGAGAGGCCTGGAAGAGCAGATTCACGCAGGTGACAGAAAAGGTGCAAATTTTTTTCTTTTTTCACCACACTCCAATGGTGACCAAAGGTGTGGTCAGCTCCTACCCTCATCCACCCACAGCATAGACCCTGCTCCCTAGGAGTTCAGAACCATGTGGTTGGCAGCCACACCAGTGTGAGTTGGGGCCACCTGTGTCACTTTTGCATGAAGCTTTGGTGCTTGGACTCAGGAGGGATCAGCTCCAGATCTACAAAACCCACAGAACCACCAGACCAACATTTAACCAGTCACCCTGCCCCCAACATCCCAATGGTCCTAACAGATACTAAAGCCAATTTCATCAAGGGCCCCACAAACTTCTTCCAGATTGAGTACCCTGAACATAGATAACACTGAGGCCAATAGGAACTCTACCTAAGAACAGAAACCCTGCTGTCACATCCCTTCTACAACCACTTTATGAGCTCCCTGAATTGCAGGCGTCCACTACAGATCTCTCCCCTCTGGGTCCAAAAATTGTACTGCTTGTCTTTACAATTTGACAATCCCACAATGCCCTTGAGACAAAAGACAATTTTAGCTCACACAAAGAAACAAGAGAGAATGGCTCAAACAAATGACCACGGTGCAGATAGAAAACATTTCTGATGAAAAAGGTAATGGAACTAACTGAAAAAGAATTCAAAAGAATAATATTTTGGTACCTTCAGCAGAATGACAGAAAGATCAAGGAGAACACAGAAAAACTTTAGAAGAATTTAGGAAAACGCTGCAAGAACAAAGAGACAAAATAAATGTAAATTTTGAAACAGTACAAAACTGTTTAGAATTAGAAATCCAGAAAATTCATACTAAGATAATAGAAATGGACAATACATTGAAAGGGCAAAGTAGTCGATGTGAAACAATGGAAGCCCGAATTAGTGAACTTGAGGATAAATCTCTCAATACTAGTATGCAAAAAGAAAAAACAATGAAAAAATCTGAAGAAAGTCTAAGTTATGTGGGACACCACGAAGTGGAACAACTTATTTGTTGTTGTTGTTAAGTGCCATCGAATCAGTTCCAACCCAAAGCAATCCTGTATAGGGTTTCCGAGGAGTAGCTGGTGAGCTTGAGACGCCAACCTTGCAGTTCAAATGGCTTTCCAGTCTGGCGCATTAACCCATAGCACCACACCAAGTGTGTCAGATATATTGTTGTTGTTAAGTGCCGT
>NW_006408898.1:597183-608271 GCF_000296735.1 Chrysochloris asiatica
AGGGGAACACTGAGACAGGTTTGCATGGCCTAGTGGAACAGAGGTAAATAGTGATGCATACTCAACCTTGGAATAACAGGGCTCTGGGATACAGGGATATAGGTATAGCTCGAAGAGGGTAAATAATAGTAAAATCCTTGACTGCCTTATGAATATTAGTTTCCCTTGCCTACTACTGTAAAACAGACACTTGAGTGGGATAGAAAAGAATGTTGGGAAACATGATTAGAGAAAACTTGTAAGCCCGCCTTCAGCCTATAACTGATTGGAATACCTCAAAGAGGTTCTACAACTTGCCCACTGAAATAGGCCCCATGCAAAGTCTCTACAGAATATAGGACCTTAGGTGGAATTCTGAGTCCCATCCACAACCTTATGAGGTAAGACATTCCCACTAGAAAGGACAAGGAGACTGGAACAGCTACAGTGACGGATGATGCATCTTCATGATGAACTTGACCTATACTCAGAGAGGTAGTTACTCTAAATACCAAAAGAGAGGGAAAGAGTCTTCAAATCAAGTATCAATGCTATCTGCTCTGTGCACAGGGTAGATAGGGTTGGGCAACTTAGACATTGGCTATCTAAAATGAGGGCACAATAAAGGCACGAAGTGACTGGCTTACAAGGTTTCAAGAGGGAGCTTAGTTTAAGAGTGTGGGGGGAAAGAAAGAGTCCCCACTGAATAGCTGTCATCTTGTCTAGATGGGTCTGGTGAAAGGAGATGGGGATAAGGTTCATAAGATTCAATAGTGAATAACTGTTATCATGACTAATCATGACTGTCACAATTGTAAGGGTAGAAGTTTTGTAACAAAAAAAGGGGAGTGGTTAATCTTACAGTCCAGAAACAGAGGATCCTAGGACCATCAAAAGAGGAACACACAAGTAGAGTGTAGGACCTTATCCAGAGAAGCAGTGCAAGAGATGGAGGTGTGGAGAGGGGGCGCGGCTGAGGACTAGATTCATGGACTAAGAAGTGAAGGACTGAGAGCTAGTGGCAGGGAACAGACTTGCAGAATGTGCCCTTTGGAAATGTAAATTATTATATATGCCTGAGTGGGGTTTTGTTTGTTTGTTTGTGTGTTTTTAAAAAAGCTAAAGTGGATAGAGAAAAATATT
Source organism: Chrysochloris asiatica (assembly GCF_000296735.1). Lineage (NCBI taxonomy): Eukaryota > Metazoa > Chordata > Mammalia > Afrosoricida > Chrysochloridae > Chrysochloris > Chrysochloris asiatica. The sequence goes on from NW_006408898.1 coordinate 598,306, forward strand.
GTTAACTGATGGTACATGGAGGGGATTATAGTCAGTGTAATGAAACAAGGTATAGGATTTGTTGAATGTAAAACTGATGATATGCCCTGTAAACTTTCACTCAATCCACAATAAAAACCTTAAAAAAAAATTTTAAAAAAAGAAGGAAAATCACCAAGACATATCATAATCAAACTTTCCAAAATCAAAAACAAGCAAAGAATGCTGAGAGCAGCTTGGAAAAATGAAAAGTTACTTACAAAGGAGAAGCAATAAGGCTATATTCTGATTTCTCAGCAGAAACTATGCAGGCAAGAAGGCAATGGAATGTCAGATACAAAACTCTGAAAGAAAAAAGTTGCCACCCAAGAATCAAATATTCAACAAGGTTGTCCCTCAAATATGATGGAAATATTTGTCCCTCAAATAATAAGGAAAAATTTAAGAAATTTGTAATGACCAGACCAACTTTACAAAAACTGCTAAAAAGCTTTCCTTGGACTGAGAACGAACAGCAGCAGACAACAACCTGAGATTACCATACGTGAAAACACCACTCAGAAATCAAATCTATAAGACTGAAAATAGGGAACCAGCGTTATCAATGTATAATGAAGTCAATTATACAAAGCAAAAAGAGGAACTAGTGTAGATAAAGAACTTCCAAATGGCAAGGAAGTCTATTAGATTTCAAGATGAAACAGGCTGTTTTAATCAGGGAAAAACATTAATAAATTACAGAGTAACCTGATGTGGTGCTGCAGGATAATATACTAGACTGCAGATCTATTTAAACCACAAGGTTGGTGGTCCAGACCTACCAGCTACTTCTCAGAAACCCTAGATAGGGTCTCTATGGGTCGGAACTGACTCAATTACACTAACCAAGAACAACAGCCTCAAAGAAAAATAATATACCTGCATATCAAAATTTAAAAAGTAGAAAATCAGAAAGATTTAGTAAATATTAATACAACAGAAATGAACATGAAAAGAAAATGCACAAACAAAATGAACTCAGCACAGAAAATTATGTAGAACTAAGAATTCAGCAACACCACAAAAAAAAACACAGAAAAATGACAGCACTAAATTCATACCTATTGATAATTACACTGAATATAAATGGATTAAGCGTACCAGTAAAGAGATTTAGAGAGCAGAATGGATAAGAAAACAGGATCCTTCAATATGCTGTCTACAAGAGATACATCAAAAAGATAGATACCCTAAATGCCAGTCAACAGAAGAATGGTTAAGCAAACATTTGTACATATACAGTGCCGTCGAGTCGGTTCCGACCCATAGCGACCCTGTACAGGGATTCCGAGGGTGTAAATCTTTACGGGAGTAGAAAGCCTGATCTTTCTCCCGTGGAGCAGTTGGTAGTTTCGAACTGTTGACCTTAAGGTTCGCAGCCCGACTCGTAACCACTACGCTACCAGAGCTCACTGGAATACTACAAAACGTTAAAGAATAATAATGAATCTGTGAAACACCACACAACATGACTGAACCTGGAGGGCATTATGCTGAGTGAAATTAGTCAATCACAAAAGGGCAAATATTGCATGAGATCAAAGTTGTAAAAAGTTTTTAAAAGGTTTTCTTGATAAAAGAAGCAATCTATGATGGTTACAAAGCTGCGGGAGGGGAAATTATTCTTGGACTAGAGGGTAGTCACATGTTAACATGGGTGACAAGGCAGGCAATGTACAACAAGAGGGAGGTTAGCAGAGGGAAGATGAAGGTAGCAGGAGACACAGGGAGGAATGCAATAGTTAGAGTGAATAGAGGCAAATACTGTTCATTGTTGGTACATGGAGGGGATTGCAACCATGTAATGAAGAAAAGTACATGATTTGTTGAATATAAAACTGATGCTCTGTTCTGTAAATCTTTACTCAATTCATAATAAAAAGTTGAAAAATAAATAAATAATTTTTTAAATGATAAAGTAAATATCATAGGCTCTGGAAAAAAAATTACAGTCCAGGAAACCCTATAGTGTAGTTCTACTATGGTACACAGGGTCACTGTGAGTTGGAATTGACTTGGTGGCATACAATGAAAACTTTCAAAATATTATCATTACAATACATAATAGATTTTGTAGATATCTCAATTCTGACTAGCCATATTGCCAGTGCTCAGTTACCACACATGACATATGGCTACCAAACTGGACAGTGTAAATTTACCCTTAAAGTGGTGATTGGGGCGGTAGGGGATTTTAGATTTAATTTGTGGTAACAGATAGAAGGGACTAGAGAGCAAGAAACCAATTAGACTAGAATTTTGTTCACTCATAGCACTTATTTAATTCTGTTGTATTACAGTTATATGTTCACATTTCATCCACAAGTTAGAAGTTGGCAGAGAGCAAGTAGAATTGTTTGCCATCTCTCTCGCCAGGATGTCCGGTACAGTACCTTCTTCATGATAAAACTGTGCAGCAGTTTGCTAAATCCGCTACCTCCAGGCAGGTTTGCACAGAACTGTGCTCTATAGGAATGTCTGCTGCTCTGTAGCTCTGGGTCATGCTCTTGAGTCCAGGCTCTGTCATTGAGCTCTTTCTCACCCAGAGGAGACACGGCCTCTTTAAGCAGCCCTGCATGGGATAGAGTGACCTACTGGAGACACTACTAAGGTCTCATAGAGGGAAAAGTATGAAAAAAAAAAGCAAAGTGAAGATCACATTTTCTTCTTTGGGTATTTACTTTCTTATCAAAATTCCCCAATACTTGTCTAGACTTTCAGAAACTTCAACTTCCTTTTCTTGAGAGTAACCACGGTCAGATGAGCCTTTGTGTATATCAAACTTCCTAGAAATCATGACTGAGTCATAATAATCACTCAACAAAGAGGTTGAAAATGGTCATTTCCTTCTGATTTATGAACAACTACTATATGTTTCTATACTAAAAAAGGAACTTATTTCTATCTGTACTCTGAATAACAAATCAAATTTTCCATTAAGTAATGAAGGAGAAAACATAAAGAAGTTAACATGTATCTATTTATGATTCAATTGTGCATGAGACAGAGAAAAATTCTGTAAAAGGAAAGAGAGGAATGACTCTAGCGTGGCCTTTATAGAATCAAACACAAAATTTCAAGAGCATGGTCATGTTTAAGGAAGTCATAAAATCTGGACTCTTGCACAGATAGTGCTAGAAGAACCCCATCAGTCATCCTTTATTTTTAAGGAAAGCCCAGAGACATGAGGGAATTTCCCAAGGTCACAGTAGGTTAGAGTCAGGCCAGAATAAGGATCTAAGTCTTACCTCACCAATTAAACTATATGCTGTACCCATGAGCTCCTTTCCAGGCCTCAGGGCACAATTGCTCTAATCAGGGGTCCATTCTTTCCTGCAGTCAGGGGTTCACACCAAAAGAACGGAAAAGAGAAACATGAATGGGCATTGTTATTAAGTGCCACCGAGTCGGTTCCGACCCATAGCGACCCTGGATAGGGTTTCCAATGAGCAGTTGGTGAATTTGAGCTGCTGACTTTGCTGTTGAAAACAACTTTATAGTCCAGCACATTAACCCACAGTGCCACACCAGACATAGGATTATCTAAATTTGCTACTAACTCCGTTTCCATGCATAGGAAGTCTGCCTCATATCAGATTGAATTAATTAATTCTTTGAAAAACTGTGCCATAACATAGGAATGTTAGATGTTTTTAATATAATTTAAATGATTTATACTTGAGATATTAACAACTGTATTATTAGCCATTTTCACAACTAAATTTATCTTTATATTTGGAGTCAGGATTTGGCCACTATGAAAGCATCTAGTAAGGTTCTTGATTTGTCCTATTGGAAAATGCATTTCCCCGAGGGTGAAGAATATGACAAGAGGAATGCTCATCTAGACACAGTTCTGTCTAAGACAAAATTGATGTGAGAAAGAAGCAGTTTTCGATAAAATGCATATCACCTTGAAGTTTGTGAGTGAGGTGGGAAGGACAGCTCAGCCTAGGATGTTAGAGTAGGTTAGAATAGTCAGGATAGTGTTAGAGTAGGTTAGAATAGTCAGGATAGGTTAGGCTATATCACAGCAATAAATGAACTCTGAGGTCTCAGTGATGTAATACATTTAAAGATTGTTTCTCAGATACATAAAATTTAATGCAAGTTATTCTAGTCTCATCCATTTGTCGCCACACCTCACCCATTGGCAGCCACACCGTCTAGAACACGTGACCTCCAGAGTTGCCGCATCAGGGGAAGTCAGAAATTAAGTAGGCACACCCTGGCCCTTGATTACGTCAGCTGAGAAACATAACACATGACATGTCACTTCCTGCTCACAGTGCATTGGCAAAAACAAATCACATGTCCTCAACCTAACTGCAAGAGAGACAGGGAAATAAAGAAAGACATGAATCTAGTAATCTACAAATGAGCATGTGGATATTTGGCGATTGCTATGTCTACTACAAATATGTTCCCTAGATATCAGGAAATCAAATATTAAAATATTTAGATTATTACAATTGTATAAATAAATGTGTGTGTATGCACATTGTTGTTAACTGCCATCCAGTCAGTTCCAACTCATAGTGACCCTGTATAGCGTTTCCAAGGAGCGGCTGCTGAGTTTGAACTGCCAACCTTTTGGTTCAAACCAACTTTGTGGTAGAGCACTTATCCTTTACTGCCACACCAGTTATATATATAGAAAGAAAGAGACAGGATTCCTGGTGTGGTGCTATAGGATAAGCACTGGGCTGCTAACCATAAGGCCAACAGTTCAAACTCACTGGCCATTCCTTGGAAATCCTATACAGACAGGGTCGTTATGAGTCAGAACTGACTCAATGGTACTTAACAACAACAACATTGAAAAAACAAAGACTGAAACAAAATAATCTACCAAAATAGTAATAGTGATTATCTGGAGTGGTGCAAACAGTAATGCACTCAGCTGCTGACCAAAAGGTTGGAGGCTCAAGTCCAGCCAACACACCTCAAAAAAATCCCTGGTGATGTACTTTCAGAAAATCAGCTATTGAAAATCCTATAGAGTACATTCTACAATGATACCGATGGGGTCACCACAAGGCAGAGCTGATGTAAGAACAACTGGTACTGATATCTCGTTCTTAAATTATTTGCGGATTTTACTTTCTCCTGTATATTTTTATGTCACACCAGAAATATTTAATAAACAGTTTTTGTTGTGGTGGTTAAGTGCCATTGGTTCCAACTAAAATTTTAAAAAACATAATAAGTGTGTGTGTATTTTTTTTAACTGTGAAATGACTTCAGATTAGAGATTACTATGACTCCAATGAGAAAATAACTCAAAAGGAAAGGGAATTTCTAAAAAGTGCTTTTCTGATCCAACAATCACAATTCCTCAGTAAGAAGGAAAAGTGAGGGACAGGCACAGACTGGACTGTTGCCACACAGGAAGAGTTCGGACGAGCTTTGTTTTTTCAAGGGCATCTGTGACAGACAGGGGAAAGGAGCACATATCCAAAGTAGAAAGCAAACAAAGGACAGAGCCAGGTAAAGCACCATCTCAAGAAAAGAAGGAAAGGGTATTTCAGCAGAAAAGCACATCAATTAGAGAACAAATGATTAAAGTAAGAGAGGGAATCATGGCTCAATGGGGATTTGCTGACTGAACAGGAAACTGCCCCTTCTTGCTGCAGGCTTCAACCATGCTGAATTTCCCACCTACTCCAAACCATGGCAGCCGTTACTTTCTGCACTCCCAGAGCACTTGCTCTCTCAGTTTTTATGTACACTATGTGAATACATTCCCTGTCCTTTGTTCTACTGCTTTATACTCTAGAAATTGTTTCCAAAAGCACAGTAATCTTTTTAATGTCACCCACACATACAACCCTTAGTAGTTTCCCATTATGTTTTGGGTAAAGACCTTCATTGAGCCTACACAAGGCCCCACCTGTGTGATGCTTGCAGCCTACTCCATCCTCATCCAGCCACCTCCTCTCATCCCTTACCTCTCTCTGGGTTCCAGCCTCCATTTCTTTGATCCTATGACCTTCACTCAGCCTGAAATGTTCCCTCCTCCTTCCCCATTGCACTCTGCACTCCTGGTCTAAAACTAGCTCCTCTACTACATGTCCTTACTGTATTTACCTCAGTTTACACTTATATACTTTTTGGTGAAATTGCTGATTCTTGTCTTCACTGTGTGTTTCTATGAAAATAAATCACAGCTGATTTTGCTCACTTAATAGGGTTGCATTTTAATTCCCTTTTAATTTACAGTGAGAAGCCATAGGAGAAATTAACCTCTTCACTTTTCCCCTCTTCGCTGAAGAGCCAGTGTCAATGGGTTTAATAGGTTATTTTGAACTAGAAATCAAGAAACTGGGAGTTTCCATTTCAGTTCACGCTCTCATATGAATTCTACATATGGCCTTGGAGCAATATACCCCACTTTCTGAGATAGTTTCCTCTTTCATGAGTTTGAACTTGATTATCTCTGAGATGCATTCTTCTTTAACTGAAAATTCTACGCTCTTCAATAGACTAGCAAGGCAGAAGACTTAAACAATTTAAAGAACAAGGGAAAGGAAGAGGTTACACTAAAGAAAAGAGAAGTCCTCATGGTTAGTTAATTGAAAATTGGTTCTAGTGTGTGAATTCCATTTCAGCAATTTGGTAACCCCGTAACCTTGGACAGATTTCTTAATTGCTCTAGACCTTGACTTCCTCCTCTGTAACATGTGATAAAAATACCTACCTCACAGGTTAGATGAGAGGATTAAATAAGGTAATATATTAGAGCATCTGGAACATGGTAGGATATGTTAGTCCTTTCCTCCTTACCCTTTATCATCACGAATTTAAAAGCAGATTATAAGTAAATAGGGCAGGAGTTGAGACCTAAGGCCCAATTTTCTCTGCATTCAACAGCTTATGTGTGGCTCATTTCTCTGAAGAGGCCTTCTGTTGTTGTTAAGAGCTAGCCACTCGTTTCGACCCAGTTTCTGAGGAGAGACTCATGGGTTTGAACCACAAACCTTAGGGTTAGCAATCTAATGCTTATCCTACATCACCACACCAGGACACCAAAGAGGCTTTACTCCAAAAATAATTATTGCATATCCTGGAAATTTACAGGGAAGAATCATACTTCTCCTTGCTTACAAGTTATTCTGTGAAATCCAATTATATGCAATGATTCTAAAATTGGTACCAAAATGATGGCAAGTATTTCCTATCTTCATGGTGCAATGGCAAGAGCCTGAGTGAAGTTCCCATCCAAATTTCACTATTGACTTGGTGTGGCACTGTAGGATAAGCACTGGACCTCACAATTGATCTAAACCCCAAGTTGGTAGTTCAAACCCATCAGCTGCTCCTTGGAAACCCTATATAGACTATGAGTTGGGACCCACTCGACGGCACTTAACAACAACAACAGGTACTCAATAGCATCAGCTTCATCCTTTTCCTGTATGTCATAGAACAAAATGAAATTTTATTAGAGAAGAGAGATAGATTTCGAATGTTATTTCCCCCTCTCTCTTTTTTCAAATCTTTACAAGGGTCTGAGGTAGGACAGATACTGAAAATGATAGACTTCATCCCTGTCACTTAGTGTTGGCAGTGATAATGAGGCAGGGAGAAAAGGGGATCCAGAAATCAGGATTAAACATGAGCCACTTATTGACTAGAACGTCTTATAACTAAAGCCTTGAACAACGTTAAGGTCTCTGTCCCTCCATGAAAATGTGTAGGACATGCTCAGGGTGCATAGCTAAGCAGCCACATCCTGAGACCACCCATAAGATTCTGTATTTTACTCCCTTGTAAGATGAGACATGCCATTAAGAAAGACCATCCATAAAAAAATCTGTATTTCACTCCCTTAAAATGTTTTACAGACAGAATTGGTCTATCCAGTCCCCTAGAAGTCCTGGTGTGGTGCTGTGGGATAATGCACTAAACCTCAAAGTCGGTTTGAACCACAAGGAGGGTGGTTCAAACTCAAAGCCATTCTTCACAAACCCTATACAGGGTTGCTATGAGTTGGAACTGACTCAACGGCGCTTAACAACAACAGCAAGGCATAACTTTAAAGGATGGCCTTCTGTTGGGGCAGAGGAGAACATCAACCCCTGGGAGAACTACACATGTTCAACATCCCAGAATACGTTTTGTCTGCTCCTACCAGAGGTCTTTGGGAATGTGATCCATCTTGAAGAAATGCTGCATACACATCAAATTAGCATGACCCGTCCCAAACAGGCTGCTTCTGGGAAATCCTATTACCGCTATGAATAAACATACCCTTTTTAACCTAAAACATTTTAAATACCAACAAAGTCTCTGTTTGGAGAAACAGTGGTTATGTTTGCCTAAAAGCCCTTTTTGTCTCCTCTAAACTGCTTATTCTTGGTCAGCAAAGGCAAGAACCTTCTATTGAAGGGTCAGGGACCCCCTATACCCTGATAACAATTGGAGACTCAAACATCTATAAACAGAGGAAAGAGAGAATTGGACTTGGAATCAGAAACCAGAGTTTGAATGCTGACTTTGCCAGTTTATGACCTTGGGTTAGTTTCTTAACTTCTTCAGGGATCCCCAGCTGTGAAGAAGGTCTAGTAATAGTTACCTCTTACAGGTGTACGACCAGTGTGGCAATTCAGGTGAGAGCTCTTTATGAAGTCTAAAGCAGTTTTCAAATTAAAAACGTTATCATCATATGCTTTATCATCAGCTGCCAATATTCATCATCTCATCTTGCATACATAATTTTGTGAATCATGAAAAGAAAATGCTGGTACCGGCACCTAGCAAAATGTCTGGCACAAAATAAGTGCACAGTAAATTTTTCCTGAGTGATTTTGGTAAAAATGACTCAATGTAGGCTTTTTGAGGCCGACACCACAGCACTTACCAACAACAAAGAGTTAAGAAGTGGGTACATGAAGATTCTGAAAGTCTCCATCCTAGGACAGACCCCTCTATAACACAGACTCCATTAGAGCCACACCAACTATATTTTTGACTCCATAGCCTAGAAAGAGATCGTCTCGCAGGTAAGATTACTCTCTGATTCACCCTCATGACAAAGCAGACTCCCAAAGGCAAAGTAAGAACCTTTCCTACCCTGAACTTCACCTACTCTGTTTTTCCTTCAAAAACCAGGTCCTAGGAGGTCAAGTAAAGAAAGAGGTTGAGAGATATCCCAACCTGGGTTACCTGTCTAGAGAAAATCAAATTCTTTTTGAGAAACTCAACCACCACATTTGGGAAATGCTCGACAATAAAGGAGTGGACAGAAGACAAGATGGGTGTTGCCCTGATGGTGGAACTAAGGGTGATTTCCCAGATTACCAAAGAGGTGCTATGCATTGCTCCCAGGAACTAAATATCTTCATGGATTCACCTATGGCCTTCAACTAGAATTTCTCTCCCTGTTAAAGTTTTCAAAGCAGTATTTTCCTACGAAGTATAGCTTCTCCAGTGCACTAAGGTGTCATCTGCCATAATGATGGTACATGTTCCCAAGTGACTGAAGTCATCATTAGCGTTGTTAGTATTTTTGTTTAGTTGCATCTCCATAGCAGCCTGCATTCACAATGTGCCTTGCAATTGTTTCTTAGTAATAATGCTCACAAGATCCCCTGAGAGGCACAGGGGATGACTAGGATGAACATGTCTGCATTGCCTGAAGGGAACAGGTAGACGCAAGGGAAAAGAATTGACTGCCATCATTGTTCACACAAAGGTCAGTCCTAAAACACCCAAACTTCTGTCAAATTAGGTCCTAGGTTTAAACTGCCTACTTCCAGGATGCCAGTTATTTCTGTGGCTCTTGTTTATAAACTACTTCAACATCAAGTCTACGGCCAGGAGGAAATGAGCTGCTTAGGGAATAGGCAATAGAATCAGAGCTGTTTGCAGCTATAATCAACCTTACTATGGAGTCCTGGTGTGGCATGGACTGCTAACCCTACAGTTGGCCATTCTAGCCCACTA
>NW_006408898.1:608501-614491 GCF_000296735.1 Chrysochloris asiatica
CTATGAGTCGGAACTGACTCCACAGCACATAACAACAACAATAACAACAAGTAGACCTTAGTGATCATCTAACCAAGTCCATTACTCACAGTTTAAAAGACTAGAAAGAAGAAATTCTTTACCAAACTCCAAGTAAATCCACCTTATTTCAGTTCTGTAAACTTTTTTTTGCTTTTGCTTTTCTGTATCATGTTTTATACTATATATCAAATGCCTCACCCTTCTGTCTCTGCTTTTTCTCTCCTCTACCCTCTTCCACTTAAGAATTTATATCTCCTTTACTTAAAATTTATATGGTTCAAACTCCCACTAGGAAACCTGAAACTTATCTGCTAAGCAACCTGGTGTTCTGTCATCTGAATTGGGTTGGTCTGAGGATACCAAAGAAATTCTTTAATACTAACAATGAGGTGACACAGATTTCCCCTCCCTCAACCTCCTTTTGAGGTCCCTGAGGTCCCTGCGTTCCCCAATGGGCTACGCTGATTACCAGACTACAGACCTGTGAGATGCGGCTGCCAAGACCCTAGCTTCCGCCCAGCGCCTTTGCCACTTCTCCCCAAGTCTACAACCACTCTCACACAGTCCTGGCTTGATCCTAAAGAAGTCCAGACTTCTCTTTGGGCGCTGACAGAGGTCCACTTTGCTGCAATACGGTTAGGGGCAGGGAGTTCTCTTTTGAAGTTCTCCCTGTAAGAAATGAGTTGACAGTATCTCAAAGGAACACAAGATTGAAACTTTTGTAACAGGATATCACATTTCTCTCTTCTGCCTAACTAGGAAATCAGAGTGATTTGTATCTTGTTTAGGTCATCCTCCTTCTTCAGAAAAATGCGTCATCTGCCCTCAAACTTCACTCCACAACTACCCACAGACTGTCAAGCATTCGATCAGTTCACATGCTGCCTGGGCCCAATAAACAAATTCAGCCAACACACAAACTCCAACTGTACCCATCTGTAATTCTGATTTTAGCATTTCCCCCTTCCTCCCCTCCTATATATTTTTAGAAAGTAAGTTTCCTTCTCTTCTTCCCTTTCTCTAAGACTGCATGTTTTATGTTTGTATAGAACAAAGCAGCAAGTCAGCAAGCATAGTCAAAAGAAAAAACAGTCCTGAGATCTTTTCTAACAATTTGACAATGGTATCAAATACACAAGTTGAATGAACATAAAACAATACAAAACAGAATTTCTTCCCTGTAGCTTCCCCGGTGACCTGTGACGACACAGTCTTGGCCACGCCTACTTAAGACAATTACAAAAGGCAAAGCAGCGTGACTCGTCCTTAGTTCTCCAGTCAGAGACGGAGTCATTCGTTGGAACTCCAGTCAGCAAAGGTATTATCCTTATCATATGTTTCTCTTTTTAAGTATTTATTGTTTTTCTCCTTGGCTGTTATCTCTCAAGCTGCCTTCTCTGAAGCAATGTTTTCTTTCTTTCTTTCTTGTCTCTCCCTAGTCTGGTGTGTGAGCTAGAATCACAGTCAGATCACAGAAAATGTCTCTTCAGATGATGGAGAGCTAAGGGCAGAGGAATTGGCTTCTAATGAGTGCATCAGGGAACACGTGGAGAAATCCCTCCAGAGGAAATTTCTCTACCAAAAATTATTAGGAAAAGAATTAGACATTTCCAGATGTGTTTCTCTTATATCTGTGTAAAGCAAATACCACTCTCTCATTTATGGTGTTTTTTTTAAACTAGCCAAGTTTTCATTGAATGCTTACTGTGGACGGTACATACTGGCCATATAAAGGATATCAAGATGAATAAAACATACTAAAAATTTTACAATCCAGTCAGGGAGACAGGTATAGATAAAGACAGTTCAGGGGAATGAATACAAATACAGAAAATGCTGAATGTGGTCTAAGTCATTCAATCAAGTTTCCCAAAAAGCACAGATCAGAATTGGCTCCCTTCTAGGCATCTGATTCAGAAACTAGATGAACTGACAGCCACTAGTGTTTTCTGTTGCAGAACATCAACATGGCCAAAGTTCCTGACCTGTTTGAAGACCTAAAGAACTGCTACAGGTAAGAAATAGATTCTCTCTCTTGTGATAGAATGATCAAGGCTCATTGGAATCCAGCTAGGACTTAACAATGACCAGCAAGGTGTTACAACTAGGAATTGTTGTTGTTGTTTGGTGCCATTGAGTCAGTACCGACTCATAACGACCCTATGCACAACAGAACGAAACACTGCCCGGTACTGGGCCAACCTCACAATCGTTGCTACGTTTGAACCCATTGCTGCTGCCACTGTGCCAATCCATCTTCTTGGAGGTCTTCCTCTTTTTCTCTGACTCTCCACTTTACCAAACATAATATCTTTTTCCAGGGACTGGTCCCTCCTGGTACTATGTCCAAAGTATGAGAGACAAAGTCTGGCCATCCTGGCTTCTAAGGAGCATTCCAACTGCACTTCTTCCAACACAGATTGGAAGTGGCTGTGGCTATATACACTAATTCAAAAGTCCAGACAGATTCAGTTGCAGACACATGAAAGCCAAGCCTCTATCATGTTAGAGGGAGATTGCATTGAAAGGGAGAAAGCGATCATTTTTGAAAGATTATCTTTTGGGTCTACTGAGTCCTAGGTGAATTTCAGCATGTACTTAATCACAGTTTCGGTTGAGTACACACACTCTGATACAGTAATGGGTTTTCATGGACTGAGAAAGAAACCATTCTCAGGGAAACTTCTTAACCCCATCAGGAACAGGAGTTGGCTACTCAACAATTTAGGCACGTCAAACCTCATTCAAACATAGGAGAAAGATGGGTAAATACAAATTTTAAATTATAGAACCTTTTAAACAACATGGTATTTAGACTACCTGGTAGCATAATGGTTATGAATCGGGCAACAGTTCAAAACTACCAGCAGGAGAAAGATGAGGTTTTCTGCTCCCATGAAGATTTACAGCCTCAGAAACTTTCAGAAAACTAGGAAATGCAGAGTGGCTGTGAGTTAGAACCGACTCCACGGCACATAACAACAACATAATATACAAGTATATTGGAGTCCTGGTGTGGCGCTGTAGGATCAGCACAGGACTGCAAGGGTGGTTTGAACCACAAGGTCAGAGGTTCAAGCTCACCAGCTGCTCCTCAGAAACCCTATGTACAGAGTTGCTATGAGTTGGGAATGACTCTATGGCACTTAACAACAATAATATACAAAAAATACAAACTAGACTAACTGGATATTTTACCAAGTATAAATTATTAAATCTGTTCTATTGAAAACATGAAAGCAATTGTAAAATATAATCTATTTGGTTAAAAATGATATAGAGAGGTATAACTAAGTATTTTTTTTTCCTTGAGGAGCTTACTATTTTCCCTCAAAGTTCAATAAAACTCATTATTAGCCAAACCCAGGTTTTATGGATAAAGCACAGATAAAGTCCAAGCCCAATCCTGATTATTACTAATTACAAATTAGTAAGGTGTGAATTACTGTATGTATGTGTGTGTGGAGAAGTCCTTTAATTTTCAAAGATGATTGTAATGTCCATGTATGTATGTTAGCCAAAGCTAATGTGGTCATTAAAATATGTTGCCCGGTGACCATTGTGAAATAACAAACAAAATTACATTCTCATCTTGGTTTGACAGTGAAAATGAAGAATACAGTTCCAACAATGATGACTTCTCTGTGAGTCAGGTAAGAAATGACTGTAATTCTTAGAAGACTGCTTTTCCTGCTCAGTAGCTTCTAATCAAGAAAGAATAATAATGGCTTAAGCCCAGGATATACTTGTTTTACCATCGCTAGAGGTCCAGAGGAGTCCTGGTGTATTGCTGTGGGATAATGCCCTGGACTGCAAGGTTGGTTTGAACCGCAAGGTTGGCGGTTCAAGCTTACCAGCTGCTCCTCAGTAACCTTATATAGGGTTGATCTGAGTCAGAACCAACTCAATAGCACTTAACAACAAAAACAGAGGTCCAGAGACATGCATTTCTTCATTATAAGTGAAACCAGATGCCTTTCTTAATAGTGGATGGCATTCCTCATGCTTACCAGCTTTGCCCAAAACAGGAACTCTCTTTAAACCACAAGGACCAGACTCCTGGGTCAGGCTTCATTAGAACATTAGCCATTCAATCCTGAAACAGCCCCTTCAGGTTGCTTCACCAGAAGCTAAAGGGGCATACCGTGAGCCGAACTAGAGATAGCCCACCAAACATAATAGCCAATGAAGATGAGGTATTGGAAGTAGGTCAGCTGAAAGTCAGAAATCTGCAGTCACTCACCTGGAGTACACAATAGGTAGTGTTTAAGAACTGATGTGTGTGTGGCTGGTACTAACTTGAAAGCTATTCTCAGGCACATTTCTAAAGCAGAGGTCAACCTCCTGAGGAGGAACTAATGTGAGGACTACTACTCACTATTTCATTACAAAATAGCAGTTGTGAATTTTTGCAGGTGATGATAAATTCTTCCCCTAAGATCACATCCTTCTAAGAAAATCATAAAAGAAACAAACAATGGGAGGAAAGGAGAGAAGACAGAAAAGAAAGGAGGAAGGGAGGGAGGAAAAGATGAATTATCCAAGACCAAAATGGAGACCTTTCTGTCTCACTAAGTCTGCTGAAAAGAGCATCAACCCAAAAAAGCTATTCCATGGCCATAGCAGCCTCTCAGTTTCCATTTTCCTTCTTCACAGAAATCCTTCTATGATGTCAGCTATGGCCCACTTCATGAGGTCTGCATGGATGAATTCAAGTCACTGAGTACCTCTGAAATCTCTAAGATACCCAAGCTTACCTGCAAGGAGAGTGTGGCAGTGGTGACAACCAAAGGGAAGATTCTGAAGAAGAGGCGACTGAATTTAAATCAAACCTTCACTGATGAAGACCTGCAGTCTATTGTCAATGATCCAGAAGAAGGTGAGAGGTCAAGCGTACTAATGTCCTTGTTTTCCATTTTTAAATAAATGGGGACAAAAGAACATAGGGGAAAGAAAGTTAAAGTCAGAGTAGCAGGAGGGCAATCAGGCATTCATCTAACAAGCAAAGAAAGTTCTTTTTTTTTTTTTTTTTTATTGTGGTTTGAAGTTGACACAAGTCAGTTTTCCATTTAACTCTTTAGACACACCTTAGTTGACATCCCTTCAGTACTTTTTCCACTTACTTGCTGAGTTCCTTATTTTCATTCATCTTTCTTTCCTGTTCTTTTCTGCCTTCTGGGCTTTGTTACTGAGTAAATGCTGCCCTTTAGCTCTTGTACTGTATGGCTGATGCTTCTGTTCCTCACATATTATTGGTCACTTTATAGGCCTATTGTTTGGCTGAAAGGTGATACCCAGAGGTAGGTTCAGGTTCAGGTCTCAAGGGTTTCTATGCACCCTATACAGTTTCAGGGATTTCACCAATCTGATGTTTTTATTCATTTTGAGTTTTGTTCCACATTTTTATCCTACTCTGCCCAGGAACTTCTATTGCGATCCTAATAGAGATCTCTGGTCTCTGTGCACCTCCCAGTGTCTTCCTTTGCATTGCTCATAGTGTGCTGACTGCCCCTTTATTGTATATTGCCTTTCTCTTAATATAAATTAAGACGTATCTACTCCCTACATAGTCACTCTCCCTCCCATCCCTGATAACCACCAAGGAATTTTCTTTCTATGTATAAAGCTTTCCTTGCCTTTTTATAATAGTGTTCTCATACAGTATTTATCCTCTTGTGAACGACTTTTTTCATTCAGCATAGTATCTTCCAGGTTCATCATGCTTTGAAATGTTCTGTACCATTATTTTTTTAACCCTGCATAGTTTTACATTGTGCATATCTACCAGAGTTTGCTTATCCATTCATTCATTAATGGGCACTTAGGTTGTTTCCATCTTTTTGCTATTGTGAATAATTCTATGGTAAACGTGGATGTGTATATATTTATACTTTTATTTCTTGATGATATATACCAAGTTGTTGTAATGTGCCAGCCATGGAGTTACTTCCAACTCATAGCCCCCCTGT
>NW_006408898.1:614951-616656 GCF_000296735.1 Chrysochloris asiatica
CACAAGGTTGGTGGTCCAACCCCATCAGCTGCTCCTTGGAACCCACTTGAAAGCATTTAACAACCACAACGTGGTATGCCAGAAGAACAAACAAAACTGTCTTAGAAGAAGTACAGCTAGAATTCTCCTTAAAATGTAAAACATCATCATCTCACATACTCTGGACATGTTATCAGAAGGGACCATACCCTGGAAAAGGACATTCTTCTTGGTAAAACTCCAAAACACCAAAAATGAAAAATTTCACAAATAATCTCTTAGGAGGGTGAAGAGTGATTGCCTAAGAAATCCAAGCTTAAAAAGAAACAAATAAGTTCTCGTGGAGATGATTCTAGAACCATTTCTACTGCTAACTGGGTGATTTTATTTCTCTATCAGTTTCCTTGGGAGTCCTGGTCTGGCATTGTGAATTAATGTACTGGACTGCAAAGTTGGTTTGAACCACAGGACACACGGCTCAAGCTCACTAGCCACACCTCAGAAACTCTATACAGGGTCGCTATGGGTCAGAACAGACTCTGTGGCACTGGATAACAATAGCAATCAGTTTCTTTACCTGGATTGGAATACTCCTGATGTCCTTTCCATAGCTACTCTCTGTAATAGGATTGGTGTTAAGTGCCACTGAGTCAGTTCCAACTTGTAGCGACCCTGTATAGGGTTCCCAAGGAGCACCTGGTGGGACTGAACTGCTGACCTTATGGATTACAGTCCAGTGCTGATCCTACAGCACCACACCAGGAGTCCTATAACTGTATAAGGGTACGTATATCATCAAGCAGCCATTGTGCTGCTAACTGAAAGTTCAATGGTTTGAATCTGCCAGTCACTCTGAAGGAGAAAGATAAGGCAGGTTGCCTCTGTAAAGATTCACAGCCTCAGAAACAGTACGGAGAATTTCTACTCTGTCCTGTGGGATCACCATGAACTATCATCAACACAACAGCTGTGGGTATCTATCATCTGTGTGTGTACCTAGATATTAATCTGAGCTTGTGATCATTTGTTTTAGAAATCATCGCGTCCAAATCAGCATCTTACACCTCCTCGAACAAAGTGAAATACAGCTTTACAAAAATCATGAAAAGTCAGTGCATCCTGAATAACATCCTTTCTCAAAGTTTAATTCGAGACCCAACAGGACCATACCTCACAGCTGCTGCATTAAATAATCCCGACGATGCAGGTAAATGGCGAGCTCTGTCATTCCCCCTCTTGTTTATTTACTCCTTTCAGATTTTTACTTTTATAAAAATAAAACTCTCTAGATTCCTGGCTTTGTATAATTCTACAACAGGATGAAACCCATCATCCCTGGTAAAACTCCCTAGCAAGGATATCATTTAGCCAAATCTAGGCACTTAACAACAACAAGAAACTCCACACGAAATATGTTCCTTGTTTTTGAGAGCACTTAGTGGAGTACTTCTTGCTGAGTGCCGACGAGTCGATTCCGACCCATAGTGACACTGTATAGGGTTTCCAAGAGCAGCTGGTGAGCTTGAACCACCAACCTTAAAGGTCAAACAGCTTTGCAGTCTGGTGCACAGTGCCACAAGAAGACAAAAAAGAAGGAAAAGGTTAAAATGGATGTCAGAAGAGACACTGAAACGTTCAAAGGTCAGCTCAAGAAGATAAAGCCAAATATTACAATAAAATGTGCAAAGATCTGGAATCGGAAAACCACAAAGGAAGAACATACTCA
>NW_006408898.1:618181-627423 GCF_000296735.1 Chrysochloris asiatica
AGAGAAAAAGAGGAAGACTCCCAATGAGATGGATTGGACAAGTGGCAGCATCGATGGACTCAAGTGTGGCAACAGTAGTGAGGTTGGCCCAGGATTGGGCTGTGTTTTGTTCTAGTGTGCATAAGGTTGCTATGGGTTGGTACCGACTCGATGACACCTAACAACAACAAGTGGAGTACTGGTATGACACTGCAGCATAAAGCACTGGACTGCAAGTTTGGCTTGAGCCTCAAGGCTAGCAGTTCAAACTCACCTCCACTCATTGAAAACGCATACAGGATCACTGTAAGTCAGAACCGACTCGAAGGCACTTAACAGCAATAAATAGAGTACAAAGTTTTCTGATATACTGTTTCATTTAGATTTCCCTTACCCTTGATTTTAAAGATGAGGAAACTGAGTCTCAGAAATATTACGTGATTTAAATTTGCCCGGAAGCCAATGAGAAATAATCATTCTCAACTGGAATGTCTGCTGATCGAACTTGAAATAGCACCAAATTAGAAAAATATTTTTATCTTTGATAACATTACGGTGAGGCAAAAATCATCAATAAGCTGCAAATCTTAAGGGGGTTTCAAGAAGTTCATAGAAAATGGGATTAAAAGATAATGATTTTTTCCATGAGCTTGTTGAAGCCCTCGAATGGTCTGAAGGATGAGATGTAATATCTAAAATATTTTCTCATATAGATTATTATGGAACACATATTTTAGCTTCAGGACATGTCATTAATATATAAAAATTACTTTCAGAGACCCAAAGAGGTACCTTTGCAATAAACAAGTGGGGCTTTCTAATTTCTCTAACTAATCACCTTCTTACTCTATGACATTTACAAATTACTCTGTGTTCTATTTTCCTGTTTAGTACTATTTCACAAATGATTCCCACATAATGACAAAGTATACACATTTACCATTTTTAATCATAAACAAGTATCCACTAGGTTGCTATGCTGGCCCCTTGGATTTGCTCTAAGTGGTTCTGTGTAATTATCTTTGTATATATTTATGGGGTCTAAGTGCTCTAAGTGTAATTATCTTTGTATATATTTATGGGGTTTCTTTCTTCCTTTTGGGGTTATTTCTTTGGAGCATATTCCAAAGCATAATTTCTGGGTTCACAGACATAAATAATTTGACAGTTCTTAACAAATATTGTCCTATAAGAAAACTAAGCTATTTTTTTTTTTCATCAGTATTAGCAACATGTGAGTGTATCAGCTTCCCAAAACCTCTCCATTTTAGGTTATGATGAACTCAATACCTAACAAATTGCAGGGTAGAGTTACAGGATAATGCACTAGACTGCAAAGTCAGTTTGAGCCTCAATGTTTGAGGTTCAAGTTCCCCAGCTACTCCTTGGAAACCCTACATAGGGTTACTATGAGCCAAAACCGACTCAACAGCACTTAACAACAACCCCACTAGTCTGGTCCAAATTCACCAGCCACTCCTCAGAAATCCTATACGGAGTCACTATGAATTGTAACTAACTCAATGGCACAACAACAACAATCCCACTAATACAGATATAAGAAGTTGAAGAAACTCATTCATCTTGCAAACATTCATTCAACATAGAAATTCTTGAGTTCATAGAAATGCATCAACCAAGCATTCACCTGTCTAATAGGTGTGGCAGACACTGTGAAGGATACAAAGATGTGTAAAATTCCATGTGTGACCTCCAGAAGCTGACACCATAGTTAGGCACCTAACCACAACCACACGGCATCTACATAAACACTTCACTTCATGCAAAAACAATAGATTTACTTTCTTTTTGGTTCTTCTCTTTCCTAGAGAGATTTGACATAGGTGCTTATAAAACAGCAGCTAATTCTAAAGGCATTATTGTGACTCTAAGAACCTCAAAAACTGGACTGTTTGTGAGTACTCAAAATGAAGATGAACCAGTGTTGCTGAAGGTCAGTAGTACTTTGTCTCAAACTTACCCTCATTTACATCATATACAGTGCGAAAATATCCCAAAAAGTAGACACCCCAAAGGGGATTTATAGTCACCCCTAGCTGGATGGCATAGTCTTCTTCCCTTCCTTTCACAATCCCCACCTGTCCATCCTCCACTCCGCTTCTCATCTGGCCCCAGAGGCAATCCTACACAGGATCTGTGAAACAACAAAATGGAAGTGACAAGAGTCAGTAAAAAGTAAATCACCTTCTTCCTTCTTTGTTCTTTCCCTACCTGACCCTTCCCATCCCTTGTTGTTGTTTTTGTTAAGTACCATCCATAGTGACCCAATATAGGGTTTACGAGGAGCGGCTGGAAAGTTGAACCACCAACCTTGCAGTTTAAACGGACCTTTCGGTCCAGTACATTATCCACAGCACCACACCAGGACTCCCTAGGCATCTATATATTCAATCACTCTCTATTGATACCTACTATCTAACCTGGAATCCTAGTGTGGTGCTGTAGGTTAAGTACCAGACTGCTAAACACAAAGTCAGCAGTTCAAACCCACCAGCCGCTCCTCAGAAACCCTACTCAGGGTTGCTATGAGTTGGAGCCAACTCAATGGCACTTAACAACAATAACAATCTAACCAATATGGTACAAGGCACTGGGGGAAAGAGGCCTGCCTCCAAGAAACTCAAATAAGTCAACTGAGATCCAAGAAGATAACATTACCTGTCAATGGCTGCACAACAAAGAGTTAGAAACAAAAACTCAGAAGTGACCTTCTGACGCTACTGCCCCTTCTTCTGTTTTGGTCCAGGACTATCTCTCATCCTAGCGGTATCTCCACTGCCAGCCTCCTTCCCCTTCAAATATAGACACACAGACCTACAAACTCACTACTGCCTTAGATTTCTTCTCCATCTAACATTCCTCTTAACTGGCCAAAGGGGATTTGCATGGGTGCATTTGTTTCTCTGCCTGGATCAAGGAAAATGAAAGTAATATCTACAGAGCATTGTAGTACCTTCAGTCATAAATTCATTCAACAAGCATTATTTATTGAGAGCCTTCCATTTTTTCAGACATAGTGCTAATAGCTACATAGATAAGAGTAAGTCAAAGTCTCTAGTGTTACAGAATTTACTCTTCTGGGGGAGACCGACAATAGAAAACTAACAAAAAGTGCTGTCAAGAAAATGAACTGAGTGCTAAGACAGAGAAAAAAGAGTAGCAAGAGTAAAGCTCCCAGAGAGCTGCTAATAAGAAGGAGCGCACAGGCAAGGAAGCACGAAGAGACCCTGCAGTTCAAAGGCCAGATGAGAAGGAAGACTCTTGACGCTGGATGCTGTGAGGAGGAAGAAAGCCAGAAGCTAGGGTTTGCAGGGCCTTGCATTTGGATTTCATCCGAGGTGCAATGAAAAGACATTAAAGGGTTTCACACAGGTCCATATCCTGACCTTCTTAGAGTATCTAAAATAGAGACCAGACCTAAAAAAGGAAACAGAGAAAGCAGAGACTCCTGTAGGAAATTAGAAACATAAGCAGAAAGTGGGGAAAAGTAGATAGAGTTAGGCTATATTTTGGAGATAGGACTGCAAGGTTGGTGGTTCAAACTCACCAGCTGCCCCTTGGAAACTCTAAATAGGCTCGCTATGGGTCAGAATCGACTCGACCGCTTAATCACAACAACCAACGTAAGAAAGGGAAGGTCTGTTTGGTGAGATGGTAAGAACTAGGGGAGGAATATCTTAGGGACTTAAAATCTTTGTCATCATTGAAAACTCCAAGAAAACCTCAAAAGGATATTCACATGCTTTCGATTTAAACGATTAGGGAAGAAGTATCTCTGGTCTGCGGCATCTGTAGAGTTGATATCACCCAGTTTGGTAACTCAGAATGTCAGCATGACCCCAGCCCATGGATCTCTTCCACTGCCAGTCTGTACAGAATCCTTGTTGTTGTTGTTGTGAAGTGCCGTTGAGTCGATTCCGACCCATAGCGACCTAGTATAGGGTTTCCAAGGAGCAACTGGTGAGTTTGAACCACTGACTTTGTAGTTCAAATGACTATGTGGTCTGACACATTAGCCCACAGCACCAAATCAGGACTCCTTAGAAATGTTTATTATCCATTTTAATGACAGAATGGTATGTGATAAACATAGTTGTAAGCTGTATAACTGTAACATTTCTTAGATTGTGTGAATTCTAATAACAAAACTGTTTTTCAAAATCTTTCCACATTGAATTACAATATTATTGAGTCCTGGTATGCCACTGTAGGATAAGCACTAGACTGCTAACCACAAGGTCAACGATTCAAACCCACTACCTGCTCCTCGAAAACCCTATAGTGTCCCCGTGAATCAGAACTGACTTGATGGCATACAAACAACAACAATGTTATTAATAACTGAGTGGAAAGTTTTCCTGATATTTTCTCCTCTTCTTTTAATTACTACTTCATCCTCAAGTAAATTCTTGATATTGGGTCCCAAATAGTATTTACCACAATATTGTAACTATAACTCCAGAAATTTTGACAAAATAAGTGACTAAAAACACTGGCAGAAACAAAAACAACATTGTATGTTTTCATTATGTGTAGATGAAATCACATGATTTGAAACATCATTACCATTGCGTAATAATGACAGCTCTGACTGGACCACTTTGTCGTTATTGCTAAGTGCTGTCAATTTGGTTCCGACCTTATAGTTAGTAGCCCACAGTGCCACACCAGGACTCATGGACACTTTAGAAGACCTAACAACAACAATCTAATGTACACGGTACAAGGCACTGGGGACAAGAGGCCTGCCTCCAAGTAAATTTCCATTGAGTTTTTGCCTTGTAGGTATATTAATACACATAAGCTGGGCTGATGAAAAAATGTTTTTGTTGTTTTTAATTAACTTCAGGGACATTTTTATAAAAATAATAAATCACTGCTGAAACACTGCATTAACATTTTATAGACAGTTCTTTTGGTGTCACCTCTAAAAGTATCACCCAGTGTGGTCCGCACCACTTACCTAGTGATGCCACTTTCTCAAGTTGTAATTTAAAATTCCTTTTTTCCATAAAATTCTTTTCATATTGAAAGGAAAAGGACCATCTAAAAGAACACAGTCGCCGAGAAATTATATAAAAAGGGTTAAACTATTGATATACCTGGAAGTTTGGGCTGGTTTTTTTTCTAAATCTTCAGTTGTTGACTTGTATACAGAGATAAATGGCATCAAGACCTCAAAATCTAAATTGTCTGCCAGAAGTAAGACTTATATGCTTTGTTGTTGTTGTTAAGTGCCATTGAGTCAGTTCCAACTCATAGCAGCCCTGTATAGGGTTTATGAGGACCTGTTGCCTTTGAACCGCTGATCTTGAGGTGAGCAGTCCAGTGCTTATCCTACAAAGCCACAGCAGGTAGAGGTCACAATATTTAAATGTTTTTCATTGGGCTGATTTGCTGCACAATTCCCTATGCCTATGGTGAAAGCAGGACAAGAACAAGGGTTCACCCCTACCTGTCATTTGAGAGACTAGTGTCATTGACATTCCAAAGACTAATTGGATTTCTTTTCAGTTAACTAGGAAAATCAACTATTATAAATCGACTGGGTCATATATCTATCTAATAGGCATGTAATAAATGCTTACTGAATGAACAAATGAATGAAGGACCTAATCATATTATAAAATCATAATCTTAGAGGACTATGTTTCTCATGAACAAATGCCGAGGGATTGAGCTTCAGTTCCTTTGCTGGCATGGTCTTGTTCTCTAATAGAACTCTGTTCTCCTTCTCATAGGAGATGCCTGAGACACCCAAAGTCATCACGGATGAGACCAACCTCCTCTTCTCATGGGAAACCCAGAAAAGTATGCACTACTTCAGATCGGTTGCCCATCCGCAATTGTTTATTGCCACAAAGAATGAAGAACGTGTACACCTGGCAACTGGAGAACCCTCTGTCATTGACTTCAGGATACTGGAGAACTAGACTTTGGCCCTCACTGTTAAGTGATAATATTCTGTATGTACCATGTACATACATCCTTCACTCCTACCATTTGCTGAGCATGTGCTGAGCTTTGTAATTCTAAATGAATGTTTACCTTCTTTGTAAGAGACAGCAAAGTCTAGTGGAACTAACACTAATGTACAACATTGTTGTTTGTAATTTAAAGAACGCCCTGTACTTTGTAGAGTAGCAATTATTTTAATTATTACTCTTCATGACAATTTTGGGAGGACCAGGGCTACCAGGAAAATTCTACCCATATGACAGATGGGTTAACTAAGGCATAAAAACCCACTACCGTAGATTTCTCTAGAGGTAGAGCAAAATTGCTCCATAGAGTTTCTGAGACAGCCTCATCTTTCTCCCTCAGAGCAGTTGGTGGTTTCAAACTGCTCACCTTTCAGTTGGAGGCCCAACATTTAAACACACTGTGCCACCAGAGACCAAGGCATAAGAAAACTAAAACAATATACACAGAGGCAGTAAGAATGAAAATGTACAGATAAAGTTTTCATTCCAACTGTTAGCCTTCTACTTTTACTAATAGACCCTTAATCAAATAGAACAAGTTTCTGGGACCTGTTTTGTCCTCTTCAAAAAGAAAGGAATACTATCTAGATTCTTCCTGCCAATCAGTAGGGTCATTTTGATAAAATACTCCTTGAAACTGACCCTCTAAGAAGAAAGCAAAGCATGAAATGTTCTTTTAAATTATTATTTATTTACATATGTATATATTTATAAATATATTTTTAAGATTATTATAACATATTATTATATTTATGCAACCTCTTGTCTGAGTGTAACAAGATAGCCTCGATAACAGTTGGCAGTGTTTTCCAAGCCCATAATTGACTAAGTTTGACTTAATTGCATCAGAGTACTTTGGTCCAAATCATGGTTTTTAGAGCCAAAAATACTCTGCATTCTAGTACCTGGAAATTCTTTAATTATGATAATAAATTTAAACTAATTAACTTTTGTTTGAGCTGATAACTGGAGCAATCTGTTCACTCTTCTGCCCTTAAACATGCTTTGGTATCCTTGTGTTATTCTATTCTAACTGCAATCAAGTCCTACTATTAAAAATAGAATGGATTTAACTTTGGCTACCAAAGTTTGTCTAAACTTTCTTTTCTGAAATATAATCAATGTTCCTTCTAGGTTCTAAAAATTGTATTCAGTCCATCCTGATACATCAGCAGCAGCAATAATAATTAATACATTATTTTCAATCACCATGGAATAAAATTTGCAATAAATCGGATACAGTTATTCATTGCACTAATCATTATTTTACTACATGATCATTAGGAAAAAATGGTAAATATTTACATGGTGGTGGTGGTTGTGGTGGTGTGCCATTGAGTCAGTTCCGACTCATAGCAATTCTGTATAGGGTTTCCGAGGCTGTAAATCTTTACAGGAGCAGAAAGCCTCATCTTTCTCCCACGGAACCATGGGTAATTTTGAACTGCTGACCATATGATTAGCAGCCCGACTTGTAACCGCTACACTACCAGAGTTCCTTAAAAATTCACATAAGTACTATAATTAGTGTTACTTTTATAAAGCCAAAACAAGATGTTATGGGGTTTTCTCTCTTCTTTACATAAAAGTCATTAAGAGCAACAGTATTCCCAGATTAATTTAAAGTTCACATTATGCATATCTAGTATATTTCTTCATATGTCCATATAAATTTCCATAGAGTTACATTGTTGTTTTTGTTAGGTGCCATCAAGTCGGTACTAACTCATAGCAACCTTATGCACAGCAGAATGAAATACTGCCCAGTCCTGGGCCAACCTCACTACTGTTGCCACGCTTGAGTCCATCGATGCTATTACCTCTTGGCCAATCCATCTTGTTGGGTGTCTTCCTCTTGTTATCTGACCCTCCACCTTACCAAACATGATATCCTTCTCCAGTGACTGGTCCTTCCTGACAATATGTCCAAAGTATGAGAGACCAAGTTTGATACTTCATCATCAGCAATAATAATTAATACATTATTTTCAATCACCATGGAATAAAATTTGCAGCAAATCTGACATCTTAGCCTCCAAGGGCACTCTGATTGCACTTCTTCCAAAATGAATCTATTGGTTCTTTTGGCAGCCCGTGGCACTTTCAATATTCTCCTCCAACACCATAACTCAAAGCATCAATTCTTCTACGGTCTTCCTTATTCACTATCCAGCTTTTGCATGCATACGAGGTTATTGAAAATACCATAGCTTGGGTCAGGCACACCTTAATCCTCAAGCTGACATCTTTGCTCTAAACACTTTCAAAAAGTCTTGTGCAGCAGATTTGCCTAATACAATACATCCTTTGATTTCTTGACTGCTGCTTCCATGAGTGTTGATAGTGGTTCCAAGAAGAATGAAGTCCTCGACAATTTCAACCCTTTCTCCATTGATAAGAATGTTGTTTATTGGTCCAGTGGTGAGGATTTTGTTTTCTTTACATTGAGATGTAATCCATACCAAAGGCTGTGCTCTTTGATCTTCTTCAGTAAATGTTTTAAGTCCTCTTCACTTTCATTAAGCAAGATTATATCCTCTGCATAGCGCAGGTTGTTAATGAGTCTTCCTCCAATCTTGATGACACGTTTTTCTTCATATCAGCTACATTAAAAGTCTACAATTACTGGATCCAAGTTCTAAATGACTAAGGGTCTCTGTGGCTACAAAAGCCTGGCCCTTGGCTACAACTCTCATACCTAACTAAACAACATGAACTTATCAAGAGAGATTAGCTCTAGATTTCCTGTTGACAGTGTTGTTGGGTGCTGTTGAGTAGATTTTTGACTCACAGAGACCTCATGAGACAGAGTAGAGCTACTACCCCATACAATATTCTAGCTGTAACCTTCACAGAATCAGACCACCAGTCTTTCTCCTGTAGAGCTGCTGGGTGGGTGAGTTCAAAGCACCAACTCTTTGATTAGCAGCTGAGAATTTAACTGTTGCACAACTTGGGATCCAAAACATTATGGTTCTAGGAACTCTAGAGTATGAGGTTTGGCTGGCCACCCCAGTGAGTAAAATCAAGACAATTACATGTGCAGGAGGTGCAGGGAGAGAGCCTACGCTTAGACACAGTGGCCTGAAAACTCCAGAAATCTAACCAGGAGTGTTTCATAGGCCTAATTGTTGTTGTTAAGTGCCGTCATATCGGTTCCGATCCATAGCGACCCTGTACAGGGTTTCCGAGGCTGTAAATCTGTACGGGAGCAGAAAGCCACATCTTTCTCCCGTGGAGCAGCTGGTAGTTTCAAAC
>NW_006408898.1:628473-680380 GCF_000296735.1 Chrysochloris asiatica
AGGGCAGACTTGCAGGGTATACCCTTTGGTTGGTTGATGATGCATGGAGGGGACTGTAACCATGGCAATGAAACAATATACGACAGGATGAATGTAGTAAAGCTAATGTTATCCCATTTAAACTATCACATAATTCACAATAAAACATTTTATAAAAATAGTTATGCCACTCTAAGCAACTCTGCAAGAGGACAAGAAGTATTTAGAAAGCACAACACTCTACACTCTGCCATAAGTTTTATTTCCTGAAGAAGCTGGTTTTGAGAAAAGAAAAATGTTTCCTGTGTCAGGACACTCTCTTGCAACTCTCTCCATTAGTTAGAAGCCCTTCAGATCAGTGGCACCACCTTAATGATTCTCTTCTCTCTCCCTCCTGCTAGTGCTCAATGATGCATTCCAGAACTGCAAGGAGCTCACTATAGTAGGAAAGCAAGCAGCATTCACGGGTCTAGAAAGACTAGACAAAGAAGCAGAGTCAGACCCTAGAACTATTCTAAAGATACAACGCTTATCCGAAAGTCAACTAGGGAGCGGTTTAAAGGTAGGAAATAAAATTACTATATTCATTTAGAAAAATCATAATGGAGGGCAAGTTACATAAGAGACAACATATTTGTGTTGCAGAAACCTATTTGTGGCTCATGGAGAAAAAAGTATGATTTAATTTTTTCTTCTTTTCCTACTAGCATATGCCCCCAGAGAATCTCACATTTTCCAAGCATTCTGAGCCACTCAGAGGTTGTGAGCCCCAGGGAGGAGCTATCTACAATAACCCCACTAGGTCAGGCCCTATTCCAAATCTGCAAAGTCTACTGTGGCCAGCCCTGAACTGGATCTCAATAGAAGAGGTGCCTGAACAGACACATGGGCTAGAAAGGGAAAAAGGGGGTGGGGAATAAAAGGAGGGAAAGGAAGCTGGTGATCTCGGTGGGGCAGTCAGACACAGTGTGACCATTTTGAAGGCAAGAGGACAGTAGGTGGTACAGCATACCACTTCTTGGCAGAGAGAAAGCCTTTGACTTTCATGTTTTGCTGTGTTGGCTTGTTTGTTTGTTTTCCCTTTCCTTACCTCACCCAACAGGAGATAACAACTGAGACTATCAGTCAAGCCACAGCTGTACCTTCTACAACTTCACCAATTAGGCAACAGCCAATACGAGCTGCCATACACCAGAGTAGCAACTACAACCATCAGCTAAATTCACTCTGAACTGATCTGTATGAACAGTAAAGAAAGACTGACACACAAGCTCATCTCCTGATCACACACATCAGGAAGAAATTGGTGAGTGCCTAAGGATACATCAACATAGATTCATCAACTTAATACAAATACAACATCACAATGCCTAGAAAGCAGCTAAAAATTTCTGGTCACATGATGAAACAAGACAGTAAGTAGTTCAAGCAAATGATTAAGAGGCAGAGCTAGAAAATGCTTCTGAGGATGGAGAGGCTCTGGAACTATCTGAAAAAGCATTCAGGAGAATGATATTTAGGTACCTCCAAACACCTGACAGAAAGGTCAAGGAAAACAAGAAAGACTTCACAAAAGCACTACAGCAACAATCAAACAAAATAGATAAAGGATTGGAGACAATACAAAACCTGCAAACAGTATCCAAAAGATCAATACTAAGATATCCAGAAATGGACAATACACTAAAAGGGCAAAGGAGTAGATTTAAATCAATGGAAACCAGAATTAGTGAGCTTGAAGATAATCTTTCATTACTAGTCAGCTAAAACAATCAGAAAAAAGAATGAAAGGAATCTGAAGAAAGCTACAATTCATGTGGGGCAACATGAAAAGCAGTAACCTAAAAGTGGTCAGAATTCCATAACACAAAAAGACACAGAAAAGATAAGTAAAGAGCTGCTAGAAAGATAGTGAAGAGCTATCTAACATCATGAAAGATGAGAAGATAAGTATTCCAGAAGCTGAAAGAACCACAAACAGGATAGACCCCAAAAGAAATCAGCAAGACATATCATCACCAAATTCTCCAAAATCAAAGACAAGATTCCTGAAAGAAGCTTGAGAAAAATGAAATGTCACATACAAAAGAAAACTAATAAGATTAAGCTCTTATTTCTCAGCAGAAACCATGCAAGCAGGAAGTCAATGGGATGACATATGAAAAAACTCTGAAAGGTAAAAACTGCCAATCAAGAATCACAAACACAGCAAAACTGTCCCTCAAATACAACAGTAAAATTAGAACATTTCCAGATAAACAGAAATCAAAGGAATATATAAAAACCAAGCCAACTTTTTAAAAACATACTAACAGGAGTCCTTTAAATGAGAACCAACAACAGCAGACAGCAACCAGAGATTGATATACGTGGCAAAACCACCCAAAATTCAATTCAGATATAGAAGTACCCAGAATAAAACAAACTATAAGACTGAAGATAGGGAATCAGAGATATCAATCTATAGTGGAGACAACTACAAAGGGAAAAGGGAAAAGTATAGGTACAGAATACCAAATGGTGAGGAAGTCAAGTAGATTTCAAGATTGTTTTAAATTAGGGAAGACTGTTTTAAATCGGTGAAGAAATTAATAAATTACAGGGTAACATCAAAGAAACTTAATACACATTCACATTAAATAAAGAAAAGGAAAATCCATGATTTTGTAGACATTAAAACTATGAAGTGATTGACAAGAAAAGTCACAAGAAAATGAACTCTGCACAAGAAAACAAGCAGAATGAAGACACCAGAAGAACCACACAAAAAATACACAGCAAAATGACTGCAATCAATTCATACCTATTGATAATTTACACTGAACATCAGGAGACAGAGAGTAGCAGACTGGATAAGAAACCAGGATCCTTCAATATGCTGTACACAAGAGACATACCTTATATACAAAGACAAGCATAGATTAAAAATTAAAGGATGAAAAAAAATTTATCAAGCTAATGTCAATAAAAAATGAGAAGCGGTGGCAATATTAAGCTCTGATAAAATAGACCTTAAGGCATAAAACCAGCACAAGAGACAAGGAAGGACATTATCTCATGATTAAAGGAACAATTGAACAAGAGGACATAACCATAATAAATATCTAAGCTCCCAACTAAGAGACTCAAAATACATAAATCAAACTTTAACAGAATTGAAGAAAGGAATGGATACCTCTACAATAATTGTCAGAGATTTTAATACACTACTTTCAAAAAAAGACAGAACCAGAAAGAAACTCAACAATCAACTTGACCTCAAAGATTTGTACAGAGCACTGAACCCAAAAACAGCACAATATACATTCTTTTCCAATGCACAAGAAACATTCTCCTGACTAGACTATGTGTTAGGCCACAAAACAAGTCTTAACAAATTTTAAAACCTCAGAATACTACAAACTATGGTTTCAGATCACAATGCTATAACATTAGAAATCAACAATAGGAAGATCAAGGAAACAAAATCAAACACATGGAAACTTAATAGCATCCTACTTAAAAGCTATTGGGTAATAGAACAAATAAAAATTGAGATAAAAAACTTTCTTGAAGCAAATGAGAATGAATACATAGCAAAAGCAGTGGTTAGATAGCAATTTAAAGCAATAACTGCACACATCCAAAAATAAGAAAAAACCAAAATGAACACATTAACACATCCCCAACAATTAGAAAAAGACCAGCAAAGTAAGCCTATAGTCACCAGAAGAGAAGAAATAATAAAGATTAGAACAGAAATAAATTAATTAGAAAATAGAAAAACAATAGAAAGAAACAAGACAAGAAGCTGGTTCTTTCAAAGGATTAATAAAATTGACAAACCATTGGCAAATCTAACAAAAGAAAAAAGGGAGAAGACACAGATAGCACGCACATGAAAATATATGGGTGACGCCACAACAGAACCAACAGAAATAAAAAGGATAATAACAGAATAATATGAAGAGTTGTACTCCAATAAATTTGAAGATCTAGAAGTAACAGATAAATTTTTAGAAAAACACGACCTACCTAAACTAACACAGAGTGAAGTACAACACATAAACTGACCTATAACAAAAGAAGAAATTGAGAGAATAAACAAGATGGCGGATCGGGTGGGAGTGCAATAAAGAGCTCCTACAGCAACAACACAGAATACCCAACCAAACAGGCTCAGGGGATGGTCCCAGAACTCTGAACTACATAATATTTAGAAGATTGGAAAGCTTACAGCTGGGGGAATTTGTGGCAGAAGCAAGAAATCCATTGCTTTATAGTCCAGGACGCTCAACTGCTCCAGGAGTCGCCATTTTGGGTGACATGAAGCGGGGGAAGGATCGGAGCGGCCACAGACACCTGGCAGAACTGCAGAGATAAAGGTGCGGACATTCTTCTCTTTTGGTTGCTGTTCATTGGTTCCTTGCTGTCTGCGCAACTCCATTCTGGTGACTATAGGGGTGCCTGAGCTAGTGGATGCCCCAGCCCCACCCTCGGAGGGTTCTACTATGCATGCACACAGATCTCGAAATTTAAAGTGACAGTTTCCAATTAAAACCAAACGGCCACAGCCAGCCCTGAACTGTTTATAACTAGAAAAAAGGCCTGAACAGGGATTGTGGAACGGGACAAGCAGACAAAAAGGGATAAGCCGAAAATTAAATCCTAAATTACGCCAAAACGGCCAACAATGGCATCTTGAAATTTCTCAAGAAGAAGAGTGCAAAGGGAAGCCCATTTCCTGATCACATCTACCTGGAGGCAATCAGAAAGAACAAAAAATACCAAAATACATACCCATCTAAGTATTAAGGCCACAGATAACCCTGAAGATGCCCAAAAACCAGAAGCAGATGACCACATCTGCACATGTCTAGAAATGAGATAAAGTGACTGAGGAAAATGAACTGGAAGTAGACCTACACTCCATACTGGAAGATGGGCAGGTTTTGGAAATGCCTGAGAAGGAATTCAGAAAAATGATTATAAAATGTATAATAGAGGGGGGGAAATGGCAGAAAGAGAAAGGAAAACATTGTCCAAAAAATACCTTGGCCAAAGACATAATCTGTGTGGTACCTATTTGACAGGCATATCTCTACTGTGGAAATAAGTGTATTGTCATCGTCACCGTTGTGACATGGAGGGAATTGCCGTCATTGAGATGAAACAAAATGTATGATTTGTTGAATATAAAACTGATGATCTGATCTTTGTAAACCTTCACTTGAGTCACAGTAAAAGTTTTGAAAAAAAGAGAGAGAGAGAAAGATCTTGGAATGCTCTTTTTGACAATGAATGCAATCCCACTGCTCTATCAGTCTAAGTATAGCAAATCATGATTGTCTGATTTAAAATAGCTGACACCAGTTCATTTCAGCTCACCAATACTTAGGATGGAGTCCTGGTGGGGTACTACAAGTTAAGCACTAGACTGCTAACTACAAGGTCAACAGTTCAAAAGGTATCCACACCTTGGAAACCATATACATGGTTGCTATAAGTGGGAATCTACTTAATAACAGCAATGCCTAGGACATCTGTCTTCATTCCATTTGGTTTTGACTACTTCCAATTATCCTAGAGTCATACTTCGTACATTCCACATTTCGATTATTAGTGGAAGTTTGCAACTTTTTCCCCTCATTTTGAGCTGTACCCCATCAACAAATGAAGGACCTGAAAACTTTGTTCCATACACATCATTAAAGTCAACTCTACTTTGAGGAGGCAGCTCTTCACCAGTTATGTTTTGAGCGCTTTCCCTGAGGGACTCATCTTCGGGCACTATATCTGACGATGTTCTGCTACTCTTTATAAGGTATCCAGTGACTAAACATTCAGAAGTAGTCTGTCTCTCCTTCCTGGTCTGTCTTCATCTGAAAGCTCCACTGAAATTTGTCTGCTATCAATGACCCTGCTGGTATTTTAAAAAAATAGTGGCATTGTTTCCAGTATCACAGCAACACACAAGCCACCACAATACGACAAACTGACAGACATGTGGTGTATGTTGCTGTTTTACTTAAGTGCCGTTGACTGGGTTCTGATTCATAGCAACCCTGTATAGTGTTTCCAAGGGGAGGCTGGTGGGTTTGAACTGCTGACCTTACAGTTAACAGTGCAGTGCTTATCCTACAGTGTCACACCAGGACTCCAATGGAGTCATTTCCAACTCACAGTGACCCCGCATAGGATTTCCAAGGTTGTAAATCTGTACAGGAGTAGAATGCCTCATCTTTCTCCCGTGGAAAAGCTGGTAGTTTAGAACTGCTGACTTTGAGGTTAGCAGCCCAACTCGTAACCACTACACTACCAGAATTCCTTCCAAATACATATAGACACTTGTATATTTTTTCTAAATGTCCTAAAATTGAATTATTCACTTTAAAGGAATGAATCAGATAGTATGTGAATGATAGCTCAATAAATCTGGCATGTTTATTAAAAAAAAAAAAAAAAAAGTTAGCCAGGAGAAAAGGGGAGATAGGTCAGGTTCCAGTGGAGTATATGGAAAGAAAAGAGAGTGAATGATAGTCAGAGTGAAGGGACTGCAGTGAATAGGGGTGAAGAGTAGTGTGAGCTGATCCGAAAGCTGAGGAAGTAGGCAAAGGCCAGACCAGCCAGCGGCTTGTAAGTCTTTAGGCTGAAAGCAAAAGGAAGCTGTTGAAGTCATAAAAACCAAGGAGAATTAAGTGAATACTTTGCTTGATGAGTTGAGAATTTTTTTAACTGCCTAATTGTGTGTGGGTTTGTTTTGGGTTTTTTTCCATATTGTGTGTCCTTCTGCAAAACAGACCTTCAAACATTCCAAGGCTGTAGACAGGGGTGCACAACTGGCTTATGTTGCTCCAATGGACCAACACCAAGGAGTAACAGGTTTGTTTGGGATTGTTTTAAAGAGAGTTTCATAACAATTAGGGTCCTCCAAGAACTGGACAGATTCTACCTAGCCAGGTAGGGCAGTTCCCCAATACCAGCAAATACTCCTACATGGAATTAGTAGAATACTCTAGCATTAGGTGGGAGATTGGCAAAATGCCTTCTTAACAGAAACTCATTCAGTCACTAAGATTTTATAAAGACCAATGAAATCCCTTTTACTTTTCTGAAACAGTACAGAAACCCCATAAGTAGAGATTCTTAATCATTTACAGAGAAGACTGTTGTCCACCTTCTAGATTTAACCTTTAGGCTCAGACTCGTGGTCTTAAATAGTATCCAAAATTTTCACTAAAATCATCATCAGTTTTCCTGTTTTCTTTACATTTCCTTGGTTGGTTGTGTGCCGTGGCAACCCTGGTTGGGTTTCTGAGGCTATAAATTTGCAAGAAAAAGAAAGCTTCATCTTTCTCCCACAGAGTGGCTGGTAGATTTGAACCACTGACCTTTGTTGTTAGAAACCAAATTGTAACCCACTGTGCTACCAGGACTCCTTTTACTATGGACTCCTGGTGTGGTGCTGTGGGATCAGCACTGGACTGTGAACCACAGGTTGCCAGTTCAAACCCACCAGCTGCTCCTTGGAAACCCTGTACAGAGTCACTATGAGTCAGAACTGACTCCACTGGACATAACAACAGCAATATATTGGTATTTTAAAGGTCAAAATGCAGAAACCCAAGTGGGGTTCCAAAGAGAAGGCCTGATTCAGTGGCTTTGTACTCAGTTTTGTGCCCAACTGTGAAGTAAATTAGGGAAACCAGAACCCAGACATTGTTGCCCCTCTTACCCACCACCTCTCCTGCACTCAGATAAACCAATTCATATGGCATACACATAATGCTATAGCAACTTTCAGATTAAACATCTACCATCTTCTGTTACTTCAAAGTGAGCAAAGTCCTTGGGAAAACAGAAAAGTCATTTTTGAGAGATTAATGGTTTACTGGGGTATATTTAATGAGGACTGACCCAAGCCATGGTATTTTCAATCTCATATACATGCGAAAGTTGAACCGTGAATAAGGAAGACTGTAGGAGAATTGATGCTTTTGAGTTATGGTGTTGGAAGAGAATATTGAAAGTGACATGGGCTGCCAAAAAGAACCAACAGATTTGTGTTGGAAGAAGTGCAGCAAGAGCGCTCCTTAGAAGCCAAGATGACCAAACTTTGTCTCTCATACTTCATACCTATTGTCAGGAGGGACCAGTCACTAGAGAAGGATATCATGTTTGGTAAGGTGGAGGGTCAGAGAAAAAGAGGAAGGCCCCCAACAAGATGGATTGGCAAAGTGGCAGCATTGATGGACTTAAGTGTGGCAATAGTAGTGAGGTTGGCCCAGGATCCGGCAATGTTTTGTTCTGTTGTGCATAGGGTCCCTATCCGACTCTATGGTACCTAACAACAAGGGTTTCTGAGGCTATAAATCTTTGCGAGACCAGGAAGTTCCATCTTTTTCCCACTAAGTGGCTGGTGGCTAGAACTAGGGTTTATGGTTTCCAGTCCAGTGCTTATTCTAGAGCTACTGCTCTCCAAAAACACTATATATAAGCTCAAACTGACAATAGCAAGCTCAAAGTTGAATAGGGGGGCTGTGGGTTTATTTTAATGATGAGGAAAACTGAGGAAAGAGGGTTTGAGGATGGTTATACCAGCCGCTCCGTGGGAGAAAGATGAGGCTTTCTACTCCCGTAAAGATTTACACCCTCGGAAACCCTGTACAGGGTCGCTATGGGTCGGACCCGACTCAATGGCACTTAACAACAACAACATACAACCTGAAGAATATAATCAATGTCACTAAACTGTACATATAGACATTGCTAAGATGGTGTCCATTCTATGCATATGTTTTCAACACACACAAAAAATGTTTTTTTTTTAAATGTTAATACTTAAAAGTAATAATCTTGAGATTTATCAGACTCTCAAGAAGTCCTGGTGTGGCGTTGTGGGTTAATGCTCCAGACTGCAAAGCCGTTTGAACTGCAAGGTCTGCGGTTCAAGCTCACCATCTGCTCCTCAGAAACCCTATAACAGGGTCGCTATGCGTCGGAATCGAGTCGATGGCACTTAACAACAACAACAACAATCAGACTCTCAATGGAATATAGTCTCTTAACGAGGAGCCTAACTCATCAGATTTGAATTATTTTTTTCATAATTTTGTGAAGCTGAATATCTGAGATAAAGGAAGCAGCGAAGTGGTGGTCCTCGAGGTCAGGAAGGCAGCTCTGTCTAGTAGCACCAGAGCTCCTGCAGCACCAGCTCCGGAGCACTCCTGTGAAATGGGTGCCAAAATCAACCCACCCTCCCACTGACGGCTCAAGTTGGACTCACCAGCGAGTTACGTCACCGTGGCTCCAATACTTTGCTACACGATCTTTCAATCAAAGGTCCCCAGGGGAGGGCCCAAAAGACCAAAGCCAACCGCAAAGCGTCTATTTTGCTGTTGTCCCGCCCTTCCCTTCCTATCTCTAATTGGTGGATTTCAAAGCCGTGGGAACCAACGAGAACAAACGAACGTGTGGCGCGCCGTGCTTGGTCCAAGCGCGTCCTTTGAAGAAAAACTGTCACGGAGGAATCATGGTGGGGCCGGGACCCAGTGCCGCCGCAATCGGTGAGTATGACCGTGCCCCTTGTTTCTTGCAGATGTTGAAAGACCGGTGGGGAAGAGACCATTGAGAGCAGTTCGTGCGCCAGCTTTCCTGAGGTCCCCCTCCGGACGTTTCCCGTTCAGGGTCCACGCCCAGGCCTACAGCGAGCACTGGGGTTCGAAGGACCTGGGGTGGGGCTGGTGCCGTGCTCGGGGGCAGATGCCTCCCAGGGGTCTTCCCCGAAGTCCTGCAGCAGCTGTGCACAAAGATGTCACTGTCGTCACGTTGTAGAGAAATAAACAGAGGCCCCTTGCCCGGCGTCCCACAACCAATAGGAGGCAAAGTGCTCCTTGGAACCAGATTTGGTTCCTGTGTGCGGGTACCGCGCCCCCATCTCTGACAGTGCCAAGAGGCGGGTCTGCAGCCAACCTGAGTTTCTTGCCTTCAGCGTGGCGCTCACAGGTCTGCACCTGTGAGCCTGCTGCTGACTGAAAGTTGACTAGTTAAATCTGCCCAGACAGCCAGGAATCCTAGGTTCCCTAGCCATCGAGGTGGACCTGGAGCCCTTTCCTGCTCTTCCAAATCCTTGTCTTCAGCTGCCATCTTCTCCAAGATAACACACCGTGTTTTGATCGCTTCATTAATAATGAATAATGCTGATTTGACTCGTAGATGCTGGCTACCATACATACCTATCCTACTGTACATTTCTGCCCCTATTCTATAGGCGCTGTGGGAGCAGGATTTCCTTCTTTGCTAAAAGACCCAGAACTGGGGTTCCTATCCAGACTCCTCAACCCCTGCTCTCTACGCTGTCTTTCTTGGATCTAAAATGTTGCCTTTCTTCCGAACTCATAGATGTGTTATAGTCAGATATCAAAATACAAGACAATTCAGTTCACTTGAGATCATGAGTAGTTCTGCACCCCTATAGCTGTTTTTGTTTTAACCATTATTTAATTTTAACCTTTTCCATCACCTGTTCTTCTCACACATTCCCCATCTCTAAACTCCCATAATGCTTTCTCCTGCCCTACAATGATTCTTGTGTTGATTTAATCTCTACTGACAGTGGTGTGCGTGCAGTCAATTTTGACTCCTAACAACCCTGTATAGGGTTTCTGAAGCTGTAGATATTTACAGGAGCAGCAAGCCTCATCTTTCTCCAGGGAGCCATTCCAGCCCCACATGTAACCCACTACTCTCCTAGGGCTCCTTTTTTTTATCTCTACTAGGAGACTGAAATTTCTTGGGAATGTTGACTTTCCATCCCCTCACAAATGCCCTGTATAGGAAGTCATCATATAAATGTTTTCCATGAGCCCTCTGGACCATTCTATTTTGTCCCTTGTCCCAAGGAAACCATGTAAGAGTTTGTAGATAAAATACATCATTCTTGCCAGGAAAAAAAAAAAAAGCCCATAAGACCAGACTTGGCTCACCACCTTAGGTGGGACCATAGCAGAATTTCTCCATGCAAAGCATTGTAATTTTTTTATTTTAACTTTTTATTGTGAATTGAGTGAACATTTACAGAGCAGATCATCAGATTTACATTGAACAAATCATATGCTTTGCTTCATCACAATGATTGCAATCCCCTCCATGTACCATCCTTTAACAGCATCTACCTCTATTCAGTTTAAGTCTTGGATTTCTTCCAGTGTTTCTCACTACCTCCTTCATCTCTACTTTGCCAATCTCCCTCTTGTATATTGCCTCCCCTGCTACCCATGTTAATGTGTCAACCTTCTAGCCTGTGGATAATGTTTCCTCCCCTACCCTAACCATCATTGAATGTTCATTTTATCCAGAAAACCTTTTATTAACTTTTTACAACAGTGGTGTCCTACAATATTTGTACTTTTGTGATTGACTAATTTCACTCAGCGTCATATCATCTAGGCTCATCCAATGTTAGGTGTTTTGCAAATCCAGCTTTAGTCTTCAACATTGCATAGTATTCCGTTGTGTGCATATGCCACAGTTGTTTTTAAGCATTCTGTTGATGAGCACTTAGGCAAGCTCAATCTTTTTGCTACTGTCAATAATGCCCCAGTGAACATGGATGTGCATAGATATGTATTCATGTCATGGCTCATTTCTTGAAGATATAAACCAAGTAAAGGGGTTCCTATGTCATATAGTCTTTCCATTGCCAGCTTTTTGAGAAAGTGCCATACCGTTTTCCACAGTGGCTGCACCAGTTTACAGTCCCACCAGCACTGTAGGAGGGTCCCAGTCTTTCCACGCCCTCGCGAGCATTTGTTGTTTTCTGTTTATTTTTTAACTTTGCTATTACTAAAGCACTGTATTTTATAGCTGAGAAGAGTAGCCATTAACAAGGCCCCTGAAGTTGAACAAAGCCGGTTTCAAATCCTGGTTTTGACACATGTGAACTGGGCAATGTTGGGCAAGTTATTATCCCTCACTAACTTTCAGTCTATAAAACATCTGATAAAATTATTGCGAGGGTTCAACAAAGTAATGTATGCATAAAGGGCTTAATATAAAGTATAAAGAACCAGGCATATAAGTCTTCAGTAAAGGATGTTGTTGATTTAATATTAAAGTCAAATGTACAGGATTAGGGGACTTTAAAAATCATCATGGTCCAAAGCCAAAATTACTATAGATAAGCGTCATCTTTAAGAATATAAATGAACTGTTTATTGGCTTGCTTGTTTTGCAGAGGAGCGGCAGAGAAAGCTTCAGGAGTACCTAGCAGCCAAGGGAAAGCTGAAGTGTCAAAACACCAAGTGAGTTTGTCTACCCACAGTTATCCATGTTTCACTAGTTGCAACCTAAAGTTTTTTAAAACATAGCTCTTTTGCCTTCCGTCTACTCAGACTGCATTGAGATCCTGTGATAAAAAGGGCATTTCAGTCCAAGCATGGCAAACCCCCCAGGAGAGTGCCCAGTCCATTGACAAAGATGTAAACATTGTGATGAACTCCAAAGAAAGGAGGGAAGAATTTACAACATTGCTTATACCCATATTGGAAGCTTTTCCACTTGCTCCTGTTTTTCCTGGGAAAGTGATTCTTGTGAAGGCAGTTTTGGTTGAGAAGTTGAATGGCCTTTATTCTGATGGTAGCAATATGCCAACATCCTCCCACCTAAAAATGCTCTTTGGTTATTCTCTTTGCACATATTCTTGAGGTGGGCAGAATGAAGCCACTTCCTTTTATCTTTTGTTAGCATGTTACCACTGAGTAGTGCTATTTATCTTTCTTGCTTAGCATTGATGTCTTGCTCTCCATTTGACTAAATTTTTATTTGAAAATTATTTTTTACAGCCTTAGCTTTTCATTTTTATTTTAGTTGCTTTTTACCCTGGGTTTCTACTCAACTGTGTTTCCTTGATTGAATTAAGACAGTTCATTTATTCAATAAATACATTAGTACCTACAAGTGGCACCCTGGTGGCACAATGGTTCAACACTGCACTGCTAACCAAAAGGTGGGTGGTTCCAACCCACCAGCTGCCTCGAGGGGAAAAATGAGGCAATCTGCTTTCATAAAGTTCTACTCACAATATGATGACTAATGACAAAAAGATCGCCCACCATTCCAGGGCTTATATGCTAGATGGGAATGACAAACATCAAATAGCATGACCAAAATCCCTGTTAGCCTGGCAATTGTTTCTGGTTCACAGGGATTGAGTCCTTCCAAATCTTTCTCTATTTTTTTTTTTTTAAACCCTTTTTCTATTTTCTGTCTCACTAACTGGATTTCATAGGTGTCCCTAGGTAGGTTGGCAGTTCAAACCCACCAGCCACTCTGTAGGAGAAAGATGAGGCAGTTTGCTTCCATAAAAATGTACTATCCAAAACTCTTGGGAGCAGTTCTACCCAGTCCTGAAGGGTAGATATGAGTTGGAATTGATTTGAAAGCAATGGGAAAGCCCTGGGTTTTTAATTATTTTATATCATTTTCACCCTGAAAATTCACAATTTGAAGATACTTCAACCAAGGAATTTCTTTTCAACAAGCAGTTAATTATCTTATTTGACATTGTATTTCCAGTGCCTGCTTCAGAGAATGGTGACTGAATGAATAAGACTATGCAAATATGAAGAAAACATACTTCATAAATATTATTAGAATGCTATATTTATCCATTAGTTATATCTGAAAGGCTCACACAC
This sequence comes from Chrysochloris asiatica, assembly GCF_000296735.1. Classification (NCBI taxonomy): domain Eukaryota; kingdom Metazoa; phylum Chordata; class Mammalia; order Afrosoricida; family Chrysochloridae; genus Chrysochloris; species Chrysochloris asiatica. The sequence continues at coordinate 642,129 of NW_006408898.1, forward strand.
ACCCCAAAATTGAGTTATAGCAGTTGTGGTCTCTGAGGAAGGAAATAATGGGACCGAGGGAAGGATAAGATGACTTTTTATTAAATATAACTTTAAATTATTTTATCATACAGAAATTCTGGTCATTTGAAATTCTAATTATAATCATTGTTGTAATCATACTTCCCAAGTCTTGCTGATTCTTCTGTGTTAAGGATTAATTTTTTTTTTTTCTTCTTTTGTAGACCTTATCTAAAAGCCATCAACACTTGCCAAAATCTTGCATCTTCTAAATCTGTGAGTAGAAACTAATCTTTTAAGAAATATCCATTTTGGAAGTAATAAAGATGTTAGCAACCTGTCGAACATATATAGCAAAGATATTTCTCATGAATGTAAGAACAGTTTTGGTTAATAAAAAAACATTTCTTGAAAAGTACAACTTGTTACAGTTTAGTATTGATAATCAAAAGAACAAAATTTTGAGTTGACTCTTCCTGATAGCTAACATTTATTGAATTTTTACTATATGCCTGACACTTCTTTGATTTGCTTTAGCTCACTGAGTCCTCAGAACAACTTATGAATGAGGTACTAGTAGTATCCACATGTGATAGCTGAGTCACAGAAAGTTTCTCAAGGTCACATAGCTATAAGTGACAAAGCCCAGAGCCTGTGCTCTTTAACCACTTTGTTATTTGGCCATGAGGTAGTTCAGTAGTCATTAAAAGAGAATAACTATGTTGGATCCTCTAAGCTACTTAGCAAGAATATGCCTCCAGATTCAGTTCAGCTAGATTTGTGGATAGAATGGTTGTTGTTGTTAAGTGCCATCGAGTCGGTTCCGACCCATAGCGACCCTGTACAGGGTTTCCGAGGGTGTAAATCTTTACGGGAGTAGAAAGCCTCATCTTTCTCTTGCGGATAGAAATGGTAAAGCACTCTAAAATACTTAAGGTTTAAATTGCAGAAATTCACCTTCTGAAAAGGACACAAAATCTGCAAGACAACAATCAAGAAAAGTTCTACCTTTAATTTTTAAAACCTTCATTTTATCTAAGTTCTAAAGTATAGCTGAAGTAGAATTCCCCCAAATGAGATATTGGTACAGATTTTAGTAAATTTTCATGACTCAGTCATCATTCATATCTACTCAGTAGCAAACAACATATACAAGGGTACTTCAAAAAGTTTGTGGAAAAATTCCATTATCTTATCATTTCATTTTTCCATAATTTTTTTTAAATCTCCTCATTTATGGTCTTCCTTATTCATTGTCCAATTTTACATGCATATGAGGCAGTTGAAAATACCATGGCTTGGGTAAGATACAAACTGACATCTTCACTCTTGAACACTTTAGAGAGGTCTTGTGCAGCAATTTGCCTAATATAATACATCGTTTGATTTCTTCACTGCTGCTCCCATGAATGTTGATGGTGGATCCAAGCAAAATGAAGTCTTTGACAACTCAATCTTTCTCCTATTATTATCATAATGCTATTTATTGGTCCAGTGATGCAGATCTTCGTTGTCTGTGCATTGATACTCAATCCATACTGTAGTCTTTGTTGTCTTTCAGTAAATATTTTAAGTCCTCTTCACTTCCAGCAAGCATGGTTGTATTATCTGCATATCTCAGGTTGTTAATGAGTCTTCCTCCAATCCTGATGTTGTATAGTTTTGGGTTTTTTTTTTTAAAGGTTTGTGATGGGTATCAAGTTTCATTTTATCTTAAAGTGCCTGAAATTGTACTTTTTGCAATTCTTAAACTAACAGTGAAAAAAATATTACATGTTAATTTTTAAAATATGAAAGGATTGAGTGTTAAATTACAGGAACAAAAATTCTTGAAAGCCCTTTGCAGACCTAGTATAGCCCTCATTTCACTGTATCACAATTTTATATATATATATATCATTTCTTCTAGAGCTTCTTAGCTACAGGTGTCATCTCCTGTGATCTTTGTGTTCCTTAGAGACTAGCGCAGTGCCTAGTATATAGCTGCCATTCAGTAATTCTCTCTTGAATGACTAAACTCTAGTTGTATCTGAAGAATTTTATCTCTTCTCCAGTTTCATATATACAGAATAAAGAAACCAAATTCAGTGTAATCTCTATTGTTTCTTCCTGTACGTTCAGTGTTTGTTTTTTATCAGATTGCTCCATCAATTCTTAAGCAGACTGAAAGAGACCAGGAGTCCAATTCAGCTCCAACCCTGCTTTTAACTCCTTGCCCAACCTTGGGCAACTCAGTTTCCCTCTCAAATGAGGGGGATAAATTTAATGATCTACAAAATTCCTCCCAACACTAGCATTCTATATTTGCATATTTATTGAATATTGATTCTGCTAGCTTGGTGACTCATTCTCCTAAGCACTGCTTTTGTCACTCAGTGGCATGTTTAACCAGTTTGACCACCTCCAGGTTACAGACTAGCCTAAAAGAAATATACTTTTTTTAAAATGTATTCGAAAAACTGTCTGCAAATCATATATTTGATAAGGGCCTATTATTCAGAATATATGAAGAACTCCCACAAGCCAATAATTTTAAACCAATCCATTTTTTAAATGGACAAATGATCTAAATGGACACTTCTCAAAAAAAGATAGACAAATGACCAATAAGTACATGAAACAATGCTTTACATTATTAGTTATCAGGGAACTTCAAATCAAAGCAACATAAGATACCATTCCATAGCCCCTAAAATCCTTTGCCTTCAAGTGGATTTTAACACATGACGACCCCATATTGGAGCAGAAATGCTCCAAAGGGTTTTCTTATCTATAATCTCTATGGAAGCAGACTGCCAGATTCCTTCCTCTATACTGTTGGGCAAGTTCAAATCACCAACCTTTATGTTAGTAATCGAGTGCAAACTGCTTGTACTACCTAGGGACCTTCACATTGACTAGGCTGGCTAATATTACAAAGGCAGACAACAAGTGTTGATTGACAAGGATAGTGAAATTGGAATCTTCATACACTGCTGATGAGAAAGTAAAAGGGTGTGCAGGTGTTTTAGGAAACAGTCTGGCAGTGTCTCAAGATAAACTATAGGGGCCAGCCATGTCACTCTTAGGCATAGGCATATACTCAGGAGTATAGAAACATGTATTTACACAGAATTTCACACAAATGTTCAGAGCAGCATTCAGAAGAGGCAGGGGAAAAAAATCTATTAATTGATTAATGAATAACCAACCTGTAGCATATCTGTACAATGGAATATTAGTCATAAAAAGCAATGAAATTCTAATACATGGTGCAACATGGATAAACTTAGAAAACATATGCCAAATAAAAGACGCCAAATGCAGAAGGTCACATGCTGTATAACTCCATTCATATGTAATGTCCAGAACAGGCAAATTCATAGAAACAGAAAGTAGATCAGCGATAGCCAGGGGCTGGGGAGACAAGGAGATGGGGGTGTTTCATTCTAAAAAGGAAATGGAGAAGGGAAACAAAGTTTCTTTCTTGGATGATGAAAAAGTTCTGGAATTAGTGATTAGGAGCTCTGGTAGCGTAGTGGTTACGAATTGGGTTGCGAACCGCAAAGACAGCAGTTCGAAACTACCAGCCGTGCCGCGAAAGAAAGATGAGGCGTTCTGCTCCGGAAAAGATTTACAGCCTCGGAAACCCTGGACAGGGTAGCTATGAGTCGGAACCGACTCCACGGCACACACCCACCACCACCACCAATGGTTGCCACACCTTGTGAATATACTAAAACCCACCGAACTGTACACTTTTAAAAAATGAATTTTATAGCATGTGAATTATATCTCAATTTTTGAAAAATGTACAAGAAAGGGCAGCTAAAGAGTGAGTGAGACACATCTGGGAACAGCATCCCGCCTCTTCAGAAGGCGATATGGAGGGAGCTGAGACGGCTGTAAATGTTGGGAATCACGAAACAGCCTGGGTATAACCATGTGGGTGTACCATCCGCCTCTCCACCCTCCACCCCAGCCTCTTCCCACCTCCACTAACAACACACACACCTACACACTGTTCCAGGGGAGACACCGGTGCCTTTAATGCCATGTAGGTCTATTTGCTGACTTCTAAGTATTGTAGTGGTGACAAACCAGGCTGCTAACCTCAAGGTCAGCAGTTCGAAACTACCAGCGGTTCCCCCGGCGACAGATGAGGCGTTCTGCTCCCATAAAGATTTACAGCCTCGGAAACCCTCTACAGGGTCACTATGAATCGGAACCGACTCCAGGGTACTTAACAACAACCACGCATTACCCAAGTTTGCACAGTGATTCCTAATAATATTGACTCCAAAATGGAGAGCAGTCTCCCGTGTGAACTATCTAGAATCATCCAATGATTAGATTCCAGAGTTGATTAGTGGTCGCGAGGGTGGGAAGGGGCAAGCGTTGAGTTTTTGTTTATGGTGATGAACAATTTGATTAGTAGTGTCATTAAATAATACACATAAAAAATATTGTAAAAAAAAAAAAAAAAAAAATATATATATATATATATATATATATATATTGTAATGGCATTGTGCTGTGTATGTCTTTATACCAGGAGCATCCGCAGCAGTAGGGAGTGATGGCTCTTAGACTCTCACGTCTTCCCCGGGAGCCATGTAGCCTCCACATCTCTGGCACATCTTTCGTTCTGAGTAATGGGTTTCACTCTGAATGCTCTGCTCACTCCTGCTATTGACCACATCAACTTTAACTCCACACCCTACTTCTCAAAGCCTCTATAACATGACCCTTCTTATCCCAAATGAAATCACATGACTGCCATTTGCTTGTAAATAGCCTAGAATCTCTTTGAGTGGCACGGTGACCTTTATAAAAGCAGTGTTTTGTTTTGTTTTTGATTAGGACAGTAGAAGAAAATAGGAAGAATTGACTAGGAGGGACACTGACATAAGCTTATTATGTATTTATCTCCCCCAGAGTCCTTAGAAGGGCACTTTGTTGGGATAGAATAGATATTCAGCAAGTATTGTTTCAACTGAGACAAATGGAGTTTTAAACAGCAGTGTATATTCACTACATCATTGCTTCATTCTATCAAGCTAAAAGGTTCTGATGTATTTCTGATAGGCACTGAAGTTGCTGTAGGATAAACACTGGTCTGCTAACCACAAGGTCAGTGGTTCGAATCTACCAGCCACTTCTCGGAACCCTAAAGAGTGACTATGAGTTGGAACCAACTAAATGGCATTTAACAGTTACTCAAGTTATAAAAACCAACTATTTATTACATACATAGCTCTGAAAAGTCAAGTGATTTGTTACATGTAGGTACAATCTTTTAATGGTTTAAAAATCAGTTATTAATAAGTCATTTGTTACCATCTTAGAACTCAACTTTCTTAAATTAGATTCTAACTAAAATACCTGATTATTTTTCTAGCATGTGTTTAAATGGAGTGTTTATTATTACTTTAAAAAGAGTGAGATGTTATTATGAATTTACTTCGTGGATGTTTTTCTTTGTATTTACAGACTCTTAGACTCAAAAAGGATGTTCCCAAGCATGCTGCTTTGCCTGTCAAAACCACAAGGCCTATCAGCATTAAACTCCAGCCTAGGTCCACCACTATCACAAGGACCCAGAAACCAAACTTGGATCCACCAAAACTTGTGGGCAAAAGGCTAACTTCAGGATGTGTTTCTTCTAATCTAAATTGTAAGCCTTCCAGCGATAGTCACCAGCACTTCAAAACTGGCTCATCCACTTCAAGGGATCCATCCAGAAAACCTGTGGGGTCACTTTACAGACAGGAATTGAAAACTGGAAAGCGGCAGGTGACAGATCAAGGGAAGGATAAATGTCTGGACTTTATGGACAATTCCCATACTGAAAATGAATCCTCTGATCATTTTCAAAAGGACATAAAAAAAGAGAACTTGCCCCAAACCTTATCAGACTCTGAGCAGAAGCCAGATCCTGAATTTTGTACTCTAAGTAAGACAAAGACTAATTCTCATAATCCAACCAAGAGTAGGTTGGCTCCTGAACAAGCTTTGGGCAAAAGTTTAATGAATACTGCTATTCTAAAAGACAGTGTTAATAGACAATTTGTTGGAAAAACACAAATCAGGATTATACCAGTAAAATCACAACTTTCTAGAGGAGCAGATCTTATGAAACCAAGAGAAAAAAACCCCAAAACAGTTCCCTCTCACTCTGTTAAAACCCTTAGTAGGACTCTGGCATCAAAGAAACCAGGAGCCAAGGATCAGGAGAAAGAAGTCAACAGGGCTACATATGAAAGACCAAATAAAACTAAGTTACTTTCAAACCCTGTTAATGAACAAAACATAAAACATACTAAACCCCAGACTGACACCAGTTTGCCTCAGGGAAGAATTAACAACAAATATCCAAACATGAAGCAGGACCAGAAGTCTGTGCAGCCTTGTTTTAGAACCCAGAAATCATGTGTACTGCAGAATTCAAAAGCCAAATGCCAGAGGCCTAGTTTGACGGTTGGTACCTTTCATTCAGTAATTCCAAGCACTCCTAGCATAAGAGCAAATGGAACTAATGGAGATAAATGCAACAGTAACCTTCAACAAAAAGCACAAACTTTAGACACTAAGTTGAAAAAAGCTCTTTCCCAGAACCATTTTCTGAACAAGACTGCTCCTAAAACTCAGGCTGGTTGCCCAACCATAAATAGAAGAGTTGTTCCAAATGGGACTCAAACTAACCCAGACACGAAAAAGAAGGCAACAGAAGATCGAAGGTACTTTACTTTGATTCTAAAATTATTTTGCAAGTTGAAATGATTAGACAAATGACCATCAAGAATATTTGATCAGGAAATGGTATTATTATATGTGCTGTCAAGTTGGTTCTGACCCATAACTACCCTGGATAGGATTTCTGAGGAGCACCTGGTAGGTTTGAACCATTCAACCTTGCAGTTAGCAGTCAAATGCTTATTCTACAGCACTACACCATTTGCTTCATAACTTTTGGGTTTTTCCTCCTTTTTTCTTTTTCTTTTTCAGGGCTATAACTAAAGATTACTTGGTAAGGGTAGATGTGTGCCATGGAGTCGGTTCCAACTCATAGTAACCCTGTATGAGGTTTCTGAGACTGTACATCTTTATAGGAGCAGAAAGCCTCCTCTTTCTCCCACAGAGCGACTAGGAACCATAATTTCCTGATCAGGAAATAGTCCCTAAATAATGCTTCCTAAGTGTGGCGCTGTGGGTTAATGCGCTGGACTGCAGCGTTGCTTTGAACCTCAAGGTCAGCAGTTCAAGCTCACCAGTGGCTCCTCAGAAATCTTATACAGGGTTGCTATGAGTCAGTACCAAATTGACGGCACTTAACAATAACAACAAGTAATTTTTAGTTAGAACCCTGAAAAAATAAAAAAATAAAGTGAAGAAAATATTAAGATTTTATCGAGCAGCTGCTCTCCACCAGCTCCTCAGAAACTCTATCCATGATCACTACAAGTCAGAACTGACTCCACTGCACTCAACAACAGCAGTGGTCCATACAAATGTTATAAATTATTCTCTGTGATTTTTCATGGGTTTGAAACTTTGTTTAGAAAAAAGAAAAAAATTGAAATACAGAATGGATGAGTATAAAATCGGGGTGTAGGTATAGACTCTTCATTCAAGAAGTACCAGGCAGGCTCTGAATGCTAGGGCAGGGCAGGTTAGGGAGAGTCAGATTAGTGAGTTCATAGAACTAGAAAGTGGGGAGTTGGTGTTTGTCAAGAGGAGAAGTGGGTAAACTTGGAAACATGAGGGAAGAAGGAACAGGAAGCTTCCTTAAGTCTCAGTGGGCCAAGTTGTGAGAAATAATCAGAGTAGAGCCATCATTTGAAAACCAGAGTTCAGAAGGATCATATGTTAGAAATCAGGATCTCAGTTTTCTGGGGGCTAATATTAACACATGATGCTTAAAACTGAGACAAAGGATTGCATACAATTTCTACAAAGGGCCAGACCTAGTTTCATAAAAGTAAATCTCTCAGTGGAAACACTGATGCACACCTTGTTAGAGAAGAAAATGAGATTACTGACAACAATGAAAGGAACAGGTGAGATTACACAGTAGTTTAAATGTAGAGGCTGAAGTGGGGGCAAGATTATTCTCTGGGTACAGTTCTGACCAACAAGCTCTCTGCCCCCTTGAAGAGACAGAAATAAACAACTTTAATCCAGGGTAGCATGATAGAAAGGGCTGGAATGTCTTCTTTAAGTAGAAGGATACCAGGAGATATTTTCTGAGGTGACATCTGAGCTGACACTGAAGGTTGAGAAAAGGCTAGTGATAAGGAAGGACCTTTTGCACCAAAAGAAAGCAGCTAAGGAATGAGGAAGTCAGACTCTCTTCCCTCAAACTCACAGTCTAGATTAGACCAACTTGATCATCAGGTTGAGTGCTGAACATGTCTGATTACAAAACGGAAGGATAAATTCATGGGCTCCTTCCTCGAGTATCATCTACCAACAAGGTACCAGGCGCTGGTGGATGCAGTAGTGAGCATCTACCAGCTCCTGCCTCTGTCTTTGCTCATATAGAGCTTATTGTCTGGTATGTCAGTTCCAGAGAAATCAAATTATGCCAGTGAGGTGCTGGTAATAAGTTGGTTTTACAGAAGGAAATTTCCCTCTTCATTTGTGATTAAGAAGGAAGGCTAAAGGGATAGGAAGAGGACCAGGATCATAGAGGAAACTAGTCTCAACTTTTATCATTACTTTAAGTAGTGAGAGTGAAGGTCAGAAGAGAGCAGTTTGGCTGAAATAAAAACTGTATGGATTATGGCTCTGGAGTCAAGAAGAGATGAACGAGAGGGTTAATAGCATTCATTCATTCAGAAATAATTATTGATATTTTAATGTTGAAAAGGCAAAACGTTAAGGACAGAAAACACATCAGTGGTTGCAGGCGCTCATAGTTGGGACTGAGTTGACTAACAAGGGGTGTGAGAGAATTTTTGCAGGCATTGGAGCTGTTTTATCTTGCATATAGTGGTGGCTACTTGCCTTCATGCATTTGTTAAAACTCACATAACTGCACAGTAAAAAGGGTGAGTTTTACTGCATACTATTGAATACCTGTATGCACCAGGCACTGCTGAGAACTAGGCATTCAGTGGTAGACAGGACCAAGTTTCTGCCTTCATAGAGCTTGCAGTCTAGTTCAGAAGACATAAGATCAACATGTGATTGAGTAAGACAGGATTGTTATTGTTAGGTGCTGTCAATCTGGCTCCAACTCAGTGGCCTGATCCCCAACAGAACAAAATACTGCCCAGTCCTGTGCCGTACTCACAGTTGTTGCTCTATCTGAGCCACTGTCGCAGACACTGTCTCACTCTATCTCCTTAAGTGTCTTCCTCTTTGTTGCTAGCCTTCTACTTTCCCAAGCTTGATGTCCTTCTCCAGGGACTGTCCATCCTAATAACATGTCCAAAGTACGTGAGACGAAGTCACGCCCCATCCTTCCTTCTTAGGAGCATTTCTGCTGTACTTCTTTCAAGATAGATCTGTTCGTTCTTCTGACTTGTTGTTGTTAGGTGCAGTGGAGTCAGATCAGTGTGACCCTATGCACAATAGAACAAAACACTGCCCAGTCACACGCCAATCCCACAATCATTGTTACACTTGAGCCCATTGCTGTTGCCACTGTGCCAATCCATATGGTTGGGAGGCTCCCTCTCTTTTGCTGACCCTCCACTTTACCAGGCAGGGACTTCTTCAGGGACTGGTCCCTCCTGAGAATATGTCCAAAGTATGAGAGACGATGGCTGGCCATCATGGCTTCTAAGGAGGATTCTGGTTTTACTTCTTCCAGCATAATTTGTTTGTTCTTCTGGCAGTCCTTGGTACTTTTAATATTCTTCTCCAACACCATAATTTAAATGCATCAATTCTTCTACAGTCTTCCTTATTCATTGTCCAACTTTCACATGCATATAAGGCTATTGAAAATACCATGGCTTGTGTCAGGTTCACCTTAGTCCTCAAACTGACATCTTTGCTCTTCAACACTTTAAAGAGGTCTTGTGCAGCAGATTTACCTAAGGTAACACATCCTTTGATTTCTTGACTGTTGCTTCCCTGAATGTTGATGGTAGATCCAAGCAAAGTGAAGTCTAACAATTTCAGTCTTTTCTCCATTTATCATGATGTTATTGATTGGTCCCTTTGTGAGGATTTTTGCTTTCTTTACACTGAGGTGCAACTCATAATGAAGGCTGTGATATTTCATCTTCATCAGTAAGTATTTTAAGTCTTCTTCACTTTCAGCAAGTAAGGTTGTATCATCTGCATATTGCAGGATGTTAATGAGTCTTCCTCCAATCCTGATGCCACACTCTTCTTCATATAGCCAGCTTCTCAAATTATTTGCTCAGCATAGTTGAATGTGTATGGTGAAAGAATGCAATCCTGTTACACACCTTTCCTGATTCTAAACCATTCAGTGTCCCCTTGTTCTGTTCATATGACTGCTTCTTAGTCTATATATAGGTTCCTCATAAGTACAATTAAGTATTCCAAAATACTCATTCTCCACAATGTTGTCCATAGGTAGCATAGTGGTTATGAATCAGGCTGCGAACCTTAAGGTCAGCAGTTCGAAACTACCAGCTGTTCCACGGGACAAAGATGAGACTTTCTGCTCCTGTAAAGATTTACAGCCTTGGAAACCGTGTTCAGGGTCACTATAAGTTGGAATCAACTCCATAGCACATAACAACAACAATGTTGTCCATAGCATGTCATGATCTACACAGTCAAAAATCATTGCATAGTCAGTAAAACACAGGTAAACATTTCTGGTATTCTCTGCTTTCAGCCAAGATCCATCTGGCATCAGCAATGACATCCCTCATTCCACACCCTTGTCTGAATCAGACTTGAACCTTTGGCACATCCCTGTCAATATACTGTTACTCCCATTTTTTAATTATCTTTAGCAAAATTCTTCTGGCAGTCCATGGTATATTGAATATTCTTCACCAAAACCATAATTCAAAGGTATCAATTATTCTTCAGTTTTTCTTATTCATTGCATATGAGGCAAATGAAAATATGGTTTGGGGCAGGCAAACCTTAGTCTTTAAAGTGACATCTTTACTCTTTACGCTTTAAAGAGGTCTTTTGCTGCAGATTTGCCCAATGTAATACACTGTTAACTTCTTGACTGCTGCTTCCGTAGGTGTTGCTTGTGGATCCAAGCAAAATGAAATCTTTGACAACTGCAGTCTTTTCGTTTATCATGCTGTTGCTTTTTGGTCCATCTGTGAGGATTTTTGTTGTCTTTATGTTGGCAGTGTTCTCCACATTGAAGATTGTAGTCTTTGAAGTAAGTACTTCAAGTCCTCGTAATTTTAGCAAGCAGGGTTGTTAGTCCTCTAATCCTGATTATTGTTATACTCGGTAAAGTGGAGGGTCAGCAGAAGAGTGGAAGACCCACCACAATAATGGATTGGCACAGTGGCAGCAGCAATGGGCTACAACTTTTCAGAGTGTTTGCTCAGCATACAGATTGAATAAGTATGTTGAAAGAACAGAGCCCTGGCCCACACCTTTCCTGATTTTATAATATTGTGTATGTCCCCTTGTTCTGTTTGAACCACTGCCCCTTGTTCTACTTACAGGTTCCACATGAATGCAATTAAGTGTTCTGGAATTCGCATTCTCCACAATGTTACCCATACTTTGCTATGACCCACATGGTCGAATGCCTTTGCATAGTCCATAAAGCACAAGTAAACATCTTTCTGGTTTTCTCTTCTTTTGCCAAGATCCATCTGACAGGTAATTTACATCTTCAAAGAACTAACATTTGAACAAAAGGCTGAAGACTGAAAATGCAAGGCCCTGAGGCAGGCATGAATTTGGGTTTGGAGACTGAAAGGATGCCAGAGCTTCTGAAGAACAGTGAGGGAAGGAGTAGTGTGACCTGAGGTTAGAGGGTGAACAAAAGGCAAATTACAGTGGGCCTTTCAGCAGTGGAAAACATTTTCATTTTTATTCCGAGAGTAATGGAAAGCCCCTAGCGGTAACATGATCAGGTTCACATTTTCAAGATCACTCTAGCTGCTGTGCCAAGCATGAGTCTGGTAAAGGTTAGAATGGAAGCAAGGCATTTCAGAAGATGGCAGGGACTTGGACTAGGATGCTGGGAGTGGAGATAGAAATACTGCTTGCTGACTCTGTGCAATGTGTCAAATTGAAAACCCTGACTTTAGACACTGATATTTCTCCAGGCTGAAGATGTGTATTTGTGAGTCCTCGATATTTAGTTCTTGTTTTAAAAAGCTAAGAAGCCCCTACATGTCCAGACCCTTGCATCTCCATGTCTTGGTGCTCCCTCACAGCAGCCTATTGGCCGCATGAAAACAAGAATGAAGAATGTAAACAACAGAGGAAATCTAGGATCAGAATTTGCCAGCACCAGAGACCAGCTACTTAAGAACCATAAAATTGCTCATCTTTTTAAGGAAAAAAGGGAACCGTGTGGTCAAGAAATGGCTGAGGAACTGGGTAAAGTGGGTCACTTTGAGTGACCAAATCCTAATGATGGTAGAATGCAGATTTGGCGGGTCTGAGTGAGTGACATCTTATGGTGGGAAAGTGGAGTGCCAGGTGATCACAGGTAATGGATGTCTTCGAAAAGTGTCAGGTAGCATGTAGGTAAAATGGAAATTTCTAGAGAAAAGGAATGAAGAATAATCACAGTTTAAGAATTTGCAGACTTAATTGAGATGAAATAACGTTTGACTGGTTGAATGTAAGGCTGATGATCTTGTCTGTTAACCTTCACTCGATTCACAATAAAAAGTTAAAAAATAAACTAAAATAATAGAAGAAAAAAAAAAGAATTTGCAAATTGAGAATCTGGCCACCTACAGTCCTATTGTTGTTAAGTGTCGAGTCAGTTCTGACTAACAGTTGATGGGTTTGAACTGCTGACCTTGTAGTTTGCAGTCCAGTGTTGATCCTACAGTGCCTCACCAGGAGTCCACCTACAGTTCTCGTGACCCCTGTGGTAGATGCCTTTGGAAGATGAGGCAGGCCAGTGCTGCCATAACCCATTTATACATTGGTTTTGCATTCCTTTATGACTTTGCCCGTAGCTGAAGGTCTTTATTTATACTCTATCTATGCATATCATATAACTGGAAAATTTGACTCTAAAAACTAATGCTCCAGCAGCCCCTTTAACTGCATTACAGGAAACAACTAGAAGAATGGCAGAAGTCTAAGGGGAAAATCTATAAACGGCCTCCTATGGAACTTAAATCAAAAAGAAAATTAATAGAGAAAATGAATGTTTCATTCTGGAAGAGCATTGAAAAAGAAGAGGAAGAAAAGAAAGCCCAAGATGAACTCTCCAATAAAATTAACAACACGCTGACAGAATGTCTACAGCTCATTGAACAGGTGAGTGAGGAGGGTCAGCTCCCAGAGCTTTGCCCCAGGGCCCCGAAGGTTTTAAATGTGTTTCTTAAATATATTGTAGGGAGTTAGCCATTCCATATGTCTAAGCAGAAATTTGGCTTTTCTTGATAGAGAAGAATAACACTAGTAGTCTAATAATGTTGTTGTTGTTGTTGTGTGCCATGGAGCCGGTTCCGACTCATAGTGACCCTGTACAGGGTTTCCGAGGCTGTAAATCTTTATGGGAGCAGAAGCCTCATCTTTCTCCCATGGAACAGCTGGTAGTTTTGAACTGCTAACCCTGAGGGTAACAGCCCGATTCATAACCACGACACTACCAGAGCTCCTAAGGATAGGAAACACTACATGCCTGGCTCTTTTATGACAGGCACTGTTGTAAGTTCTTTGCCTGCATTACCTCATAACTATAGTAAAGACGATTACTGCCCCTACTTTACAAATTAAATGGAAGCTCAGAGAAATTAGGAAACCAACTAAGTCAGTCTGACTCTAGATCCAAAAACAACTTTGCCATCTGTATGTATCAAGGTTCAAAGAATCAACATTTTTTGGGTTATGAAGCTAAAGTCAAAAACAAGGTCATATATAAATATGCCTTGGATAATGGTATCTAAATTATATCTTGGATTCTGCAGGTAAGAATAAAGTAGATGGTAGGCACAGGGTGTGACCTCTAGGAGATTCCCTGAAGGAAGCACAATTTGATATGGTGCAGTAGACTTCTGTTGTAAGGACCTGAAATTTCAAGCTCCGTTCTGTCCTTTGACTGGTAATGTTGGAAGACCACCAGCAAAAGGCTTCTGCCTTTAATTTAGGGTTGCTCCAGGCAGTTTTTTGTTTAGTTTTTGCCTCCCCACCCCCCACCTCCACAGCTTTCAGTTAAACATTAGCTGTATCTCCTTTGTGAAATTAAACTCCTGTTCTTTTTCTGTTTCCTTTCCCTTTTAAAACTTTTTTTTTGTTTTAATTTTTTTAAATGAATATATTTGTATTATTAAAAACATTTTAAGCAATGCAGAAAATGTCCAGCATCCCTCCCTCCCCCCACGTCTCCACACTCACACTGTGTACCCCACACATCTCCTAGAGGTGACCTCTATTGCCAGTTACCCTTCTACACAGTCTTGATGCATGCACTAACATTATAGAGAAATGAAGTGTATACTTCGGTGAGTTGTAATTGTTTTGTTCCAGATTTTTGCATAGGTTTTTAGGTTGTCTTTTATGTTTTCCTGTTGTCAATATTAAGCAGGTTTTGTCTATGTGTTGTTAACTGCAGTCAAGTCAGTCCCTACTCATCATGAATCTGTATAAGCTTTCAGAGGAGTGGCTGGTGAGTTTGAACTGCCATCCTTGTGGTTATAGGGTTTCTCAGGAGCAGCTGGTGAGTTTGAACTGCTGACCTTGTGGTTTAAATGGGCCGGTGGTCAAGTACTTATCCTATAGCGCCACACCAGGACTCCATGAGTTGGAGATTTTTCTTTTTCCTATACTCTGAAAATAGTTGATACAACGTGAGAATCATTTTCCTCTTTGAAGTTTGGTAGAACTTGCCCACCAACTATCTGAACCAAACTTCTTTGGAAGTCGTTGTCAGTTTCTTCTATGATCATTGATCTGTTTAAGTTTTCTATTTCTTCTTGAAGCCCTGGTATGGTGCTGTAGGATAATAAGCGCTGGCGGTTAGCGGTTCAAACCCACCAGTTGCTCCTCTGAATCCCTATATAGGGCCCTATAAGTTAGAACTAACTTGACAATACTTAACAATAACAACATTTCTTCCTGAACCAATTTAGGTCATTTATTTTTGTGTCCTTTATTTATTTATTTATTTTTTGATCAGGCTTGCCAACAACATCTCTGTAAAAGACTCGTCTTTTGGTTTGTATTATTTTTTCTCTTGAGTTAATATCAGTCCCTGGTTTTATGTTTATTGTTCTATTTCTAGATTTTTTTTAAATTGAAAGCTTAAATCATTTGGTTAGTCTTATTTTTTTATATAAATTTTAAAAATAAGAAAACTTTGCTTTGGTCATTTCATATGTCTCAGATTTGGCTAGGCAATATTTTCTATCAGTCAAGGTCAAGTCAAAAAACAAACCAGAACAAAAACAGAAACTACACCTGGCATTTCAGTAAAAGGAATGTAATGTAGAAATTGGTTACACATTATCTCATGCTGAAAGCAAAGCCTAAAACACTGGATTTTGTATGAAACCAATTTATTAAAAAGATATTCCCAGGGGAAACTGGGAAGGAAGTGGTGGGGAAAGGAGGAGGCCATGCAGGGTACGGTATCAAGCAAAGCCCTCGGAGGGTAGCTTTGGCACAGCCTAACTGGGGAGCTCTGGAGACAATGGGGTCATACCACTCAGAGTCCTGCTTACTAGAGGAGGGGAGGGTATTAATAGGGCCACTGTCATTGGTGAATGGCTGCCCCTTGGGGGATGTATTCCCAGGTGTTTCTCTTTTGGCTCTCTGGATCCATACAAAGAGGCCATAGGAACTAAAGGAACACTTGTGAGCCTGTGTACTTATTCTTGTAGCCAATCATACTGCCATTTTTGTTTTCGGTTTTTCCTGCTGATCTTTCTATGAAGATGTATCTTCTGTTGCTCTAGCAGTACCAGGCTGGACTACTTGTCCTTTCTAGTGGAAATGTCCCACCTCAGAAAGTTCTGGATGGGGCTCAGGAGTCCACCTAAAGTCCTTTACACTGCAAAGGCTCTGCAAGAAGCCTATTTCACTGGGCAAGTTCCAGAAGCCCTTTTAGGTATTCCAATTGGTTATAGGCTGAAGACAGGCTTACAAGCTTTCTGTCATCATGTTTCCCAACATTCCTTTCTATCCCACTCAAGTGTCTATTTTACAATACTAGGCAAGGGAAACCAATATTCATAAGATAGTCAAGCATCTTAACATTACTTCCCTTTTTCAGACTAGGCCTCGATCCCTGTATCACAGAGCCCTGTTGTTCCAAGGTTAAGATACATCACTATTTACATCTGTCCCATTTAACCCATGCAAAGCTATCTCAGTGTTCCCCTATCTACCTTGTTCTTCCACCCCCTCCCCCTTCTTGTGTATTGCCCTCCCCAACATCTGAACTATGATGTGTCTACCCCCTACCCTATGCTCTACCATCCCCTCCATCCACCCCCCACATTCCCACCTCTACCCCTTTATTTTTAAACTTTCTTGTGTTGTTTTAGGTATTATTGTTAAGTGCTATTTAATCAGTTCCAACTCATAATGACTCTGTATAAAGTTTCCAAGCTGCAGCTGGTGGGTTTGAACCACTGACTTTACAGTTAGCAGTTCAGTGCTTGTTCTACAGTGCCACAGCAGGACATCAATTATGTCTCTTGTGAATGTATCCAGTTGCACTTTTTGAACTAAATCTGAAACTGCTTTCTTAGAATACAAATTTAAATTTTAGATTTTTCAAAGTAGATTTAGCCTACACATGTTTATTGTAACTAGTCGTGTTCAATGGAGTCCTGATATGGTTCTGTGGGATAAACACTGAACTGCTAATCAAAACGTCGGTGGTTCAAAGCCACCAGCTGCTCCTTAGAAACTCTATACAGAGTCGATATGAAAGCTGACTTGACAGCACTTATAACAATTCATGTTGAAACTTATGCCCACCATTTTATTACATTAACTCTGTTTTTGTTTCTTTTCCCCTATTTCAATATTTGATCCAGTTTTCTTGATACCACAAACAAAGCATAAAAGTAGAAATCACAAAATAAATACATTTTTTTTGCAAGTTACCATATTTATGTTAATAACATGTACATGCTTATAATGTGCATAGCGTGCTTAGGAAACGAGCATGCAAGGAGGTTGTGGATTTGTAAAAACCATGCGATGCACATAAAATTAGTATCAAAACATTGCATACAGCCGTCCTCTGTTGGGAGTCTGGTGTGGCACTGTAGAATAAGCACTAAACCCTCTTCTGCAGTTACTGGTGGTGGTGGTGGTATGCCATGGAGTCAGTTCCGAATCATAGCGACCCTGTATAGGGTTTCTGAGGCTGTAAATCTTTATGGGAGCAGAAAGCTTCATTTTCTCCCACAGAACCACTGGTAGTTTCGAACTGCTGACCATGAGATTAGCAGCCTGACTTATAACCACTACACTATCAGAGCTCCTTAGTTACTGGTAAATGTTTAAAATACATACCTAAGATTGATCAAGACACATTCCCTTTTTCTTCTCACTTTCTTTCATAAAGAAGACAGGAAATTTAGCATACTTCCCTACTCCTCTTTCAGTTCCACCTTCCATGCTGAGATCTGTTGAATTTTAGTTCCAGGTTGATGTTACTTTTTTTTTTTTTAACTTTTTATTAAGTATTGAGTGAAATTTACAGAGCAGATTATCAGTTTTACATTTAACAAGTCATACTGCAGTCCCCTCCACGTACCAACAGTTAATAGTATTTACCTCTGTTCACTTTAGCTATTGCATTCCCCCATGTCTCCCTCTTGTTGCATATCACCTGCCCTGTCACCCATGTAAACATATGTCTACCCTCTAGCTCATGATTAAGTTTCCTTCACCCCAGGTCCATCATAGAAGGTTTCTTTGATCAAGAAAACCTTTTTTTTTTTTTTTTTTTACAACTTTTTACAAAACTGGTCTCATACAATGTTTATCTTTTTGTGACTGACTAATTTAACTCAGCATAATGTCCTCCAGGTTCAGCCATGTTGTGAGGTGTTTCCCAGATTCACCATTATTCTTTAATGCTGTATAATATTCCATTGTGTTTAACCACCGTTTTGTTGATAGGCATTTAGGCTGTCTCCATCTTTTTGATATGTCTCTTGTAGACAGCATATTGAAGGATCCTGTTTTCTTAGCCACCTGTCCTTTATGTGTCTTGACTGGTACATTTCATCTGTTTACATTCAGTATAATTATCAATAGGTATGAATTGATTGATGTCGTTTTTCTCTGCTTTTTTGTGGTACTACTAGATTCTTTGTTCCACATAATTTCCTATGCTGAGTTAACTTTGTTTATGGGTTTTCTTGTCATTTTCCTTTCTTCTATGTTAATGTTTACTAAATCTGATTTTCCTTTTTTATTTTGAGGCGCAGGTATATTATTTTTCTTTGAGGTTACCCTGTAATTTATTAATATTTCTCATGCTTAAAACAGCCTGTTTTATCTTGAAATCTTAACTTCCTTGTCATTGGAAATTTTGTGTCTATACTACTACTCCCTGTTTGTGCTTTGTAGTTGACTTCATTATACATGGATATCTCTGGCTACCTATTTTCAATCATGTAAGTTTGTTATACTTTAAATATTTCTATATCTGGATTGAGTTCTAGTTAGTGTTGTCATTTGTGGTAATCTCAGGTTGTTGCCGGCTGTTGTGGGTTCTCAGTCCAAAGAATACCCTTTAGCATTTTTTTGTAAAGTTGGTCTGGTCATTACAAGTATTAATTTCTGTTTATCAGGAAATTTCACTCTTATTTGAGAGATGGAGCCCTGGTGTAGCACTATAGGATAAGCACTCAACTTTAAGGTCAGTTTGAATCACAAAGTCAATGGTTTAAACTCACCAACTGCTCCTTGGAAACCTTATACAGGGTTGTTATGTGTCTGAACCAACTGGATGGCACTTAACAAGAATAACAACATTTGAGAGACAGCTTTGCTGGATATACGATTCTTGGTTGTCGGGGGCGTTTTCTTGAGGCGGGAGGCGGTTTCAGAGTTTTGCATGCCTTTGCCTTCTTTCCTGCATGGTTTTTGCTGAGAAATCCAAGCTTAGTTTTATTAGTTCTCCCTTGTAGGTGACTTTTCGTTTTTCTCCAGCAGCTTTCTTTTGTCTTTGATTTTGGAAGATTTTATTAAGAAATGTCTTGGTGATATTCTTTTGGGATCTATCCTGTTTAGGATTCATTCAGAATCTTGTATGCTTATTTTTTCATCTTTCGTGATGTTAGAGAAGTTTTCTTCTAAGCACTCTTGGACAGTTTTCTCTGTGCTTTTCTCCTACTCTTCTGGAATTCCCATCACCCATAAGTTGTTACTTTTCAAGGTTTAGCATGTAACTATTAGGCTTTCTTCAGATTTTTTTCATGATTTTCTCTGATTATTCTTCTAGCTTACTGGTACCGGAGATTTATCTTCAAGCTCACTAATTCATGCCCCAGTTGCTTCATATCTATCCCATTGCCCTTTCAATTTTTGTCCATTTCTGGCATCTTAATATTAATCTTCTGAATTTCTAATTGCAGGTTTTGTATTATTTCAAAATTTGCATATATTTTGTCTGTTTGTTTTTGTAGTGTTTTCCTGAATTCTTCTCAAGTTTTTATTATGTTCTCTTTGCTTTCCTCAATCTTTCTATTGATCCTCTGAATGTACCTATCATTTTTTTGTTTTACTTCTTTTCCAGTTCATTCCATTGCCTTTTTTTCCTCAGAAATGTCTTCTGCCTCTGCATCTTGGTCATTTGTTTGAGTCAGTCTCTCTCATTTCTTCACGTGAGCTAAAATTGTTTTGTATCTTCAGGGCATTGTGGGATTGTTGTATTATTTATAAAAGCAAACAGTTGTTGGACTGGAGGGGAGAAATTTCATGGCAGGGAGAGGGTGCTGCCTTTCAAGGAGTTCATGTAGTAGTTGTGGAAGACATGTGGCAGCATGGTGCCCGGCCCTGGATGGAGTTCCTAATGGCCTCAGTGTCACCTATATTCATGACACTCAGGCCGGAAGTAGTTCATGGGAGCCTTGATGGAGCTGGTTTCAGTGTCTGTTAGGAGCACGGTAGCTGGGGACAGCGTGACTGCTTAAGTGATGGTCTGGTGACTTTGTGGGTTTTATAGGTCTGGAACCAAGCCCACCTGAATCCAGGTGCCAAAATGGCACACCAAAGTGGTACAGCCAGACCCCACCTCACACTGGCATTACTCCCCACCATGTGGCTTCTAACACCCGAAGAGCAGGCTCGGTGTGGATGAGAATGCACTCAGGATGGATAAGAATGGGAGCTGGCCACACTTCTGTTCACTATGGGATCGTGGGGAAAAAGAAGAAATTGCACCTTTTCCATCACCTGCTCAAATCTGCTCTGCCAGGCCTTCCTCCACTGCCAAAGCTACTCCCAAGATGGTTGAGCCACGTCTAGTCCACCATTCACGAGTCCGTCTCCCTCTCTCACTGTCCCTGCTCGGCCTCTCCTCTCAACAATCACTCCGTCCACCTCTCTAACTTTTCTTCTGAAGTTCAGGGTGCCATAATTTTCATCTGTGTCGGTATTATTTTGTCTCTCAAATCTTTGTTGTAGAGGGTCCCTGTAATGCCTATGCCTAGTCCACCATCTTGCCCAAAGAGTCTTTTTTTTTTTTTTTTTAGTTTTTACTGGTTTCTTTTCTCACAACTTTTTTGTTTCAAGTCTTCTACTTAGATTCAAAAGTTCATTCACTTATAATTTTTCAATGGTAAACTTCCGTGTTGTTATACTTGTGAAATTTTTATTCTTTTACCCTTATGCTACAATCATAGTTTGGGTAAATATTTCTAATTGTATATTGTTTTATTTGAAAAATATTAATTGCTTCATTTTCTTTTCTTGTATTTGGAGTTCTTGATTCAAAGTCGTGTGTTTGTCCGATTCTCATTCCTCTACTGTTAGATGCTGTCGAGTCGATTCCAACTATATCATTAACCCCATGCACAGCAGAAGGAAGTACCGCCCTATCTTACATCATCATCGAATTGTTATGCTTGAGCCCATTGCTGCTGCCACTGTGTCAGCCCATCTTGTTGGGGGTCTTCCTCTTTTTTGCTGACCCTCCACTTTACCAAACATGATGTCCTTCTCTATGGACTTATCCCTCCTGATAATATGTCCAATATATAAGAGATGAAATCTCACTCTCCTGGTTTCTAATGAGCATTCTAGTTGTATTTCTGCCGACACAGATTTGTTTGTTTTTCTGCCAGTCCATGTACTTTCAATATTTTCTTCCAACACCACAACTCAAATGCATCAATTCTTCTACAGTCTTCTTTATTTACTGTCCAACTGTCACATGCATATGAGGTCTTTGAAAATACCATGGTTTGGGTCAGGCGCACCTTAGGCCTCAAACTGACATCTTTGCTTTTGAACACTTTAAAGAGGTCTTGTGTGGCAGTTACATTGTTTGATTTCCTGATTGCTGCTTTCTTGAGTGTTAATTGTGGATTCAAGCAAAACGAAGTCTTTGACAACTTCAATATTTTCTCCGTCTATCATGATGTTATTTATAGCATCCAGTTAAAAGGTTTTTGTTTTATTTACATTGAGGTACAATCCATACTGAAGGCTGTAGTCATTAATCTTCATCATAAATTATGTCCTTTTCACATTCAGTAAGCAAGGTTGTATCATTTTCATATTGCAAGTTATTAATGAGTCTTCCTCCAATCCTAATGACACATTCTTCTTATAATCCAGTTTCTCAGATTATTTGCTCAGCATATAGATTGAGTAAGTATGGTGAAAGGACATAACCCTGGCACACACACCTTTCTTGACTTTAAAGCATCCACTATCCCTTGTTCTATATAGTGCTGGTGTGGCGCTGTGGGTTAATGCGCCAGACTGGAAAGCCATTTGAACTCCAAGGTTGGTGGTTCAAGCTCACCAGCTGCTCCATGGAAACCCTATACAGGGTCACTATGGGTCAGGATCGACTCGACGGCACTTAACAGCAACATCCCTTATTCTGTTCGAACAACTGCCTTTTGGTCTATTTACGGTACCTCACAAGCACAATTAAGTGTTCTGGAATACCCATTCTTCACAGTGTTATCCATGGTTTGTCGTGATCCACAGTCAATAAAGCACAAGTAAACATCTTTCTGATATTCTCTGCTTTTAGCCAAGA
This sequence comes from Chrysochloris asiatica, assembly GCF_000296735.1. NCBI lineage: Eukaryota > Metazoa > Chordata > Mammalia > Afrosoricida > Chrysochloridae > Chrysochloris > Chrysochloris asiatica. The sequence continues at coordinate 664,453 of NW_006408898.1, forward strand.
TCCATCTGATGTCAGCAGTGATATCCCTAGTTCCATGTTCTCTTCTGAATCTGGCTTGAGATTCTGGCAGTTCCTGTCAATGAACTGTTGCAGCTATTTATTAATTATCTTCAGCAAAATTTAGCTTGAATGTGATATTAATAATCCTTCCCGATGATTTCCGCATTCTGTTGGGTCACCTCTCTTTGGAATGGGCACAAATATGGATCTCTTCCAGTCAGTTGGCCAGGTCTTCTAAATTTCTTGCCATAGATGAGTGAGGGCCACCAAGGCTGCATCAGTTTGTTGAAAAATTTCAATTCACATTCTGTCAATTCCTAAAGCTTGTTTTTTGCCATTATGTTCAATGCAGCTTAGATTTCTTCCTTCAGTACCATCAGTTCTTGATCATATATTACTCTTGAAATGGTTGAACATCAACCGTTCCTTTTTAGTACAGTGACTCTGTATATACCGCCATCTTCTTTGATGCTTTCTGCATCGTTCAATATTTTGCCTATGGAATCCTTCAATATTGCAAGTCGAGGCTTGAATGTTTTATTCAGTTCTTTTAGGTTGAGATATGCTGTGCTCTTCCCTTTTGGTTTTCTAACTCCATGTCTTCACACATTTTATTATAATACTTGACTTTGTCTTCTCAAGTTGCCCTTTGAAATTTTCTGTTTAGCTCTTTCACTTCCTCATTTCTTACATTCACTTTAGCATCTCTAAGCTGGAGAGGAAGTTTCAGAATCTCTTCTAAAATCCATTTTTTATCTTTCTTTCCTGTTGTTTTACTGATCTTTTACTTGCTTCGTGTATGGTGTTCTTGATGTCATCCCATAGCTCTCCTGGTCTTCCATTACTAGTCTAATGTATCAAATCTGTTCTTGAGATAGCCTTTAAATTCAAGTAGGTTCTGCTCAAGATCATATTTTGGTTCTCATGAACTTGTTTTAATTTTCTTTATCTTCAGCCTGAACTTACATCTGAGCAATTGATGGTCTGTTTACAGTCTGTCCTTGTTTTGGCTGATGAGATAGAACTTTTCCACTGTCTGTTTCCACAGATGTAGTCAATTTGATTTTTGTGTATTCCATCTAGTGAGGTCCATGTGTATAGTCATCTTTTATGTTATTTTAAAAAGCAGTTGTCAATAAATTAGTCATTAGTCTTGCAAAACTCTATCATGTGATATCTAGCATCACTTGTATCACCAAGGCCATATTTTCCAACAATCCTTCCTCTTTGTTTCCAACCTTTACAATTCCAATTACTAGTAATAATCAGTACACCTTGATTGAATGTTTAATAAATTTCAGATTGAAGAAGTTGGTAAAATTCTTCAATTTCATCATCACTGGCTTTAGTGGTTGGTGCGTAAATTTGAATAATAGTTGTATTAACTGGTCTTCCTTGTAGGCGTATAGATATTATTCTGTCACAGACAGAATTGTACTTCAAGACAGATCTTGATACTTACATTTTAAAAGATAAATGTGATGCCATTCCTCTTCGATTTGATGTTCCCAGCACAGTAAGCCACATGATTGTCAGATTCAAAATGGCCAATTCCTGTCCATTTCAGCCTAGGATAACCATCTTTATGTGTACTATTTCATTTCTGACAACTTCTAATTTTCCTAGATTCATACATCATACATTCCCTGTACTGATTATTAATGGATGTTTGCAGCTGTTTCTTCTCAGTTGTACCCCATAAGCAAATGAAGGTCCTAGAAGCTTTATTCACATCATTATAGTCAACTCTATTTTGAGTAGGCAGTTCTTCCTTAGTGGTGTTTTGAGTGCCTTCCAACCTGAGGGTCTCATCTTCTGGCACTCATCTGACAGTGTTCCTCTGCTATTGATAAGATTTTCAGTGGCTAAATATTCAGAAGTAGTCTCCCTCTCCTTCTTTCTAGTCTGTTCTATTCTGGAATCTCTGCTGAAACCTACCCACTGTGGGTGTCCCTGCTGTGATTTAAAATCTCAATGGCATAGCTTCCAGCCTCAGAGCAACACTCAAACCACCACAGTATGAAAATTTGATGGCTTTCCTCTATAGGAAATCTTTTCTGCAACTTTTAAGATTTTCTTTTTAATCTTTGTTTTCTTCGTATGGTTCATGTTTCATTCATGCTGCTTGGCTTTAGCTCTCTGGGGGCCTTTTCAATCTGAGCATGTATCTTTGTTCTATTCTTATACATTTTCTTCTGCAACTGCTTTGGGTGTGTGTTCTCCTTGGTTCTCTGAATATTTTTCTTAGATGGGTAGTGGAATTCCTCGGTAGTAGATGCATCCTCCAGCACTCGTAACTTTTCTTTCATAGTCTTCATTTCTTTGTTCTTTTGTACTAGGCTCTGGAAGAATTCCTCTGCTGAATTTTCAGCTCACTGATTTATTCTTCAGGGGTCTCCACAGCACTATTCAGCCCTGTTCTTACTTCTTTTGCCTAGCAGTCCATTTGAGTCTTATGGTGGCACCATTCTCTCTTGTCACTCGTACAGTTTATTCTTCTTTGCTCCTTTAACTCTTTGTTCGAGTGTTAATTCTTCTGTTTGTTGAGTTTTATTCCTTTTTTATGTGAGGTTCATTTTCTGAAACATTGGTAATTCTTGGTTGCGATTAATCTTGAATCTCTTATATCTTGGCAAGAGTAGAAGGTGCTGCTTGGTTGTGTGCCAGTACATGGACTCTTGGGCAGGGTGCTCCCAATTCCTCCTGGTCCATGCCACTTTCTTGCTCTGGGCACAAACCCAAAGGGGATCAAATCAATGAACATTTTGAGCTCCTTTTTGGGTATAGATAATTGATTATTATAGGAGGTTTGTCTGCCTATTGGTTTTCACACAAATAAAAATGTAGAACATATTCTTTACCTCCAAGTATGATACACATTTTTTCAGTATGTTTGACCTTATATAAATTTAATGATCGTTGTCAAAATTCATTGAAATGTACAATTAAATGGCTACATTTTATTATGTAAACATCAATAATGTTTAAATATTTTAAAATTTCAAAAATTAATTATCATGTAGTAGCTCAAAAGAGGGAGTAAATCATTCCCACCCCCCTCAGTACACAGGGTTGACAGAGATGAGCAACTTAGACATTGGCTACCCAAAAGGGTGGGGGTGCTACAAAGGCAAGAAGAAGTGACTGGCTTACAAGCTTTCAAGAGTGAACCTAGTTCTGGAGGGTGCGGAGGAAGGTTGAATTTCCACTGAGTGGTTTCCAATCTACCTGGACGGGGCTGATGAAAGGAGATGGGGATAGGACTCTTGTGGTTCAATAGTGAATAATTGCTATCAGGACTGACTGTGAGGTTTGAAAATGTAAAGGTAGATGTTTTGTAACAAAAGGAGGGGACTGGTTGACTTTGCAGTCCAGGAGCAGAGGTCCCTGGGACCATCAAGGGAGAGGAGCGAAGTGTGGGACCCTACCCAGAGAAGCAGTGACGTCAGAGATGGAGGTAGAGACAATGACGTGGAGAGATGGAGTGGCTGGGGACTTTAGACCCAGAGAGGGAGAGGGGCTGTGTGCTGATGACCTGGGGGCAGGCTTGCAGGGTATACCCTTTGGTTGGTTGATGATGCATGGAGGGGATTGTAACCATGGCAATGAAATGATATACGATAGGATGACTGTAAAGCTAATGTTCTGCCATGTAAACTATTACATAATTCACAATAAAAACTGTAAGAAAAAAATTTTTTTAATTAATCATCAGACTGGTTTCTGCTAAGATAAATATTAGGAGATATGAAAGTTAACAATGAGATGATAATAATTCCCTTGGGTCATTTTCTTTTTCCAGGGTGTATTTTCTAATGAAGTGCTTACCATATTGTCCAGTATTCCTGAGGCTGAAAAGTTTGCTAAATTCTGGATCTGCAAAGCAAAGCTGTTGGCAAGTAAAGGCACCTTTGATGTTATTGGGCTTTATGAAGAGGCCATTAGAAATGGGGCAACAGTGAGTATCTATCTTGAGTGGGTGATGTAAAAATTATCTTCCATATCGGTTCTCTATTATTTGCAATATGGCAGTTACATAATGTGGTATTTAACTTCTAAGTGTCTTAGTGTCATTTCATGAAGTATAGTAAGTACTTTATAAACATTTTAGTTGAAAATATTTTGTAGAAAACAGTATTACATGCAAACCAATAGAATCAGTTTTCTCTGTCAAGTGAGTGTGTCACAATCTCCCTGTAGAAATACACACTTAAGGAATATAATAGCATAGAAAAATCAGTTTGATATTTAGTACTGCAGTTTCAGATAATATGCTTATGTTGCTGCTTTCTAATTTTTGAGTTTTACATATCATTTGGGGACGTCCATCATGGAAAATTGGACTTCACCTTTCACACACACCAGCAAAGACCCTCAACAACCTACACACACACATTTTACACCTCTACCACACTTGAATGCCTTTGCAATTTTTCATACTTCCATTGGAATGATATGGAAGCCTGGTCACTATTCATTGTTCACATCATTATGAATATGTAAGAAATGTATGAATACATTAAGCCATGTAATATATTCTGTGATTGTTTTCTTTGCCTTTCACAATTTTCTACTTTTCTTGAAATTAATTATTGTCTTGTGCTTGTTTTGTTTGGTTATCTGAGTACTGATCATTTAATTAATTCCCAAAATAGTCTCTAATGGTCTCAATTCCTCAATATTTTTTAAACACCAGATATTCTATTGTTTTCTTCTTCTTGGAGAACTTTCTCCCAGAGACTACTGGCCTGTACCAGATAGGACAGTTACTGTTTTATCCCGTCTCAACCAGCTGTCGACCTGGGGTTCCCTTTATGTCCTTCTGGAGTTAGATCCCCTGTGTCCTGAGTAGCTTTCTCATCCTTGGTTAATTCTCTTAGTTTGGCAGAGCACATGCACTCTCCAGTGGCTTCAATAGAATGCATTTGGGAGATAAATGTGATGCCTCGTCTTGGTAAAGAATCGACTTGGGTCACTCTAATTCTTGGTCCTTTGTGTTTGGTTGTTTTTACTCTATGGTAATTTTCAAGACTTTTTTCTTTTACCCCAACTGCTCTGAACTTTCACTAGAGTGTGTTTAGGCATGGTCTGGCTTCATCTACCATGTTGGGACGCTCAGTTCTGGAGAATTTCCTCCAGTGATGACACTGATGATTTCCTTCCCTTCAGTTTCTCTGCTGTCTTTCAGAAACTCACGATCTGGACACTGGACCTCTGAGACGTGCTGTCTAAGTTTCTGACTTTTTTCCTATTTTTGATCTGTTTTTTGCTCTACTTTCTAAAGAACTTCCTAAAATGTATCTTCTAACCTTTCTGTTGAGCTTTCGCTTTTTCCTATTATATTTTCAAAACCCCTATTTTGTTTTCTTTTTTTAATATATAATATCCTGTTGTTTCTTAGTTGCAGTATCTTCTCTTACCTCTCCTAAAATATTAACAGTAGTTTTTTCTCCCTGCATTGTCTGTTTCTTCAATGTTTCCTCTCTCTGTCTCTCCCTCTGTTTTGTTGTCTGTTATTCATTCAAGGTTTTATTCAGAAGCAAATGAAATTAGGCTGTTTACATATATTTAGCAGTTTTGAAAAAGGCTCTGGACGCATGGATGGGTCTTTACTATTGGAGAAATTTAGGTTAGATTCTTGAGAGAAGGCTCTTCCATTGTCCTTTTGGGAATTGTAAACCAGGCTGCCAGTATTGTAGGGAAGAAGAAAGCTGGGAGTCTCAACCTTCAGCACAGAAATTTCATGTATCCCCTTTTTCAATAGGCAAAGGGTAGAAATCCTCAATCTTGCACATGATGGTCCCCCATAAACTGACTGATTTGGAGAATACATTTAAGATGAATTTGAAGGGAGTGGGGTTGGCACACAGGCATCTGGCTGCTTGGAGTTGAGGTACGGAGGGTGAATTTGGACTGCTTTTTTTTACCAGATGCTGGCTAGTTCTCCTGATTTTAGTCCTACATCTCATTTCTGAGACTTTCTGAGGCCCAGTGGTATGAGTCAGGTTGTTTCTCAACCACATGCTAACTTCACATTTGACCCTCTCAAGGTAGTTACTTCTATTCCTTCTACATTCCAACTTCCAAAAAACCACCACTATTTCTTCTTTATAGTCTTTGTAATTGCCTTGTTAAAATCCCTTGATTGTCATTTCAGTCAAATTTTGAGAGATTAGAAGTGAATGAATATTCAATATGCCATCTTCATCAAAGTCAATAAAATGTAAACTATACTTGATAAGTGTTTTATACAATTAGGACTCTTTATAATACATTCTATACACTTATTCCCATTTGCTTAAGCTTAAAGCAAATTCTTTTTTTTTTTTCTGTGTAGAAATATATGGCTATTACTGTTTTCTGCTACATTCATCAGTTTATATCCCTTATTTATTTGCTATAGAATCTCAGGTCTATAATGTTCCTCCAGATATAACTGTTGTTGTTGTTATTGTTGTTGTTACGCTGTATAGGGTTTCCCAGAGTCCTGGTGTGGCTCTGTGGGATAATGCGCTGGACTGCAAAGTTGGTTTGAACTGCAAGGTCAGCAGTTCAAACTCACCAGCCACTCCTCAGAAACCCTATGAGTCGCTATGAGTTGGAACCAACTTGACAGCACTTAAGAACAACAAAGGGTTTCCGAGGAGCACCTGGTGAGTTTGAACCTCTGACCTTATAGTTCAAATCGACCTTATGGGCAAGTGCTTATCCTACAGTGCCACACCAGGACTCATAGATATAACTGTACAAAAGTAACATAACACACCTTAAAAAAAACAGACAAAATTATAAAACCTTTATCTGAGGCAGCTTCCCTCTTAGGAAGTATGTTACCTATGCCCTAAATCATGAGGAGAAATGTAAGTACATTTAAAAAATAAAAAGGGAAAGGAAAAACTAAGGAGAAATTGCCCAAAATGCTAACAAAGGTTGTATTTGGGTGATAAAATTTTGGATGGTTGAAATTTAACGTATTTCTCAATTTTTTTGTAATGAGGTATATAATTTCTATAATAAAAATTAAACTAAAAATGTATTTTCTGTATGGCTAGCCTTACATCATTGGGCCAGAATTTTTCCATGGTAGAACATCTTCAATGTTATGCAAATCATTAAGGAAAAGAAAATTTAAGAAGAGTTATTAGTGACAGTTTTTCATAAGCAAATCTCTTCATTAAAGTTATGTGCCTATGACTAACCAACATTTTTTCTGTTCCTTCCTTTTTCCCGTGAAGCTATAAATCTGAAACTTTATTAGCGTTATTTATAGTTAGACAAGAAATACAAGAAAAAACACTTTTACTAGGAAACAAAGTTCCTTTGATATTGAAGTCCCTTACATCTTTTTTTCTGTGTTTTTAATATTGTTTATGTATTTTCTTCCTTCCAGCCAATACTGGAGTTGCGAGAAGTTATTCTTAATATTTTGCAAGACCCAAACAGAACCACAGAAGGTACTGCTATTTTTGTGTTTAAATGTGTCCCCTTTAGCTGTGTAAGGAAAAATCATCCAAGGAAAAATGGAAAGATTGATACATCCCCTGAAATGCCTCTCATTTCTTGATTTCTATGAACTGATTCTTACAACCACCGTCATCAGCTAATTTATTTCTCTTCTTACTAGTAATGTAGTGCTTAATGCTCAACAAAGGTGTCTGCACCAGAGCAGCCTCGACTAGAGCTCCTGCTTCTAGGAGACCTACATGGGACTAGACAACGGGCTGCTCCTCAGGAGAGACTGAGGCAGAACCAAGAAAGGCCTCGGTTTAAGTTACATAATGCTTAGTCATAACAATTCCACCAACACTTGTGCATCTAAATTCAATAGCCATCTTCTTAAACAGGCTCTTCATTTAGTTAACCATTCCTGTCATTGGCCAGAACATTCCAAGGACACTCTTTTAATAAATGTTGTGGCCAGCACAGTAAGTGGCATGTTGTAATTGTGTATAATAGTTTTTATATCAATTCAAAGAAGGGAAAACAAGCTACTGTTAGAAAACAAAATGACAAATCTCTTTCCTTTAAGAATAAATTTAACTTTAGGAAACAATCAAATCATTGGACATTACAGTTTAGTAATCCATTACTTTGAGGAATAGGGTCACAGAATAATTGTTCTCAGTGATAAGGGTCTTGTTAGAAATTTTGCTGCAATTCAGATATTTGATGGTAACAAGTCCTTCAAAGGACTGAAAACAGGAGCGACTCCGCATTTATGCACTCAGCATTTGTTGGCCTTACTGACCTCTCTTTGGGTCTCAGCCTCTAGCCATGATACCTATCTGCTTCTGTCTAATTGCCTCCCTACCAGTTTTCTCCTTGCTGTTGGGCTATGATGGGAACTGTGTTCCTGTGAGACATTTTTCCATCCATTGTCCAAGGTGATAGCCATGTGTGTATCCTGGGGAAAGAGGGGTGTCGGTGTGAAGGATAGAAGGCCAGTGACTAGTCTCTAGGGGAGCTCTCTCAAAAGTGAGTAGAGAATGGAGATGTGCTCAAAGTGTTTCAAGAGTATAAGGATCCCTCCTCCTAAGTGGCAAGGAGGCCTAAAGGCTAAAGGCTGTCTGGAGCACTGGTTAGAAGGCTAGCGTGACACAGTAGGGCACTGCCAAGAGCTAAAAGGAAAATCTAGTTATAAGTTCCACTTAAAACCAGCACTCCTTATTAGAGTATCACCAGAAGTAGAAATCAGTATACATCCTACTCTCATTTTATTGATTTTTAGATTAAATATTAAATTGCTTAAACCTTTCTTTCCTCTTGGCATTTCATACACAGCAATTACCACTGACACTTTACTTGCTGAAGAGCTGATCAAGAAGATGGAATGTGAAAAGTCTTGTCTTTCTCCAACTGAGAAGGAGCAGGTTACAGCAACACCTCAAGTAGCCAAGGCAGGCGAGCCTAATCATCCTGGCATCAAATTACAGATCGCCCCAATCCCTAAGTAAGCAAACCCTAAAGCATACTTTGTGTTCATGGGTCTAACTGAAGTCCAGTTCTCAATGTCTCCTCCTCTGATCCAGAGTCAAACAATCACTGATACCTTCTGCCTTTTCTGTGGCCAGTCTAGTCCATCTTTCAAGTTAAGAGACGGGGCTGAAAGTGAGGGGAGGCTCCATGTCCTTTGTCTGCACACACACCACCCCCACCGCCCGATGAGACCGAGCTTCAGTAAGGAGGGTGCCCCAGAGTAAGGAGTGGGGACAGAACGGCTTCCCTCTCCCCTTCCTTCAAGGGTCAGTCTGCTCTCTTCACCTGCATTTGTACTGGACTTGCCTTCCCTGCCAGCCCTACCAGTGGGGATGCAAGGGGGTTGGTCAGGAAGACCCCAGCAGGAACAGCCTCTGTATCAGTGGGATACCACCCCCCGCGCCTGCTGTTGAGTCCATTCCGACTCCTAACAACCCAATAGGGCAGAGCAGAACTGCTCGGTAGCATTTCCAAGGCTGTAAATCTTGACAGAAACAGACTGCCTCATCATTCTCCTGTGCAGTGGCAGTGACTGTTAGGTTGGAACCTCTGACCTTTTGGTTCACAGCTCAACACCAGGGTTCCTCTTAGTTTCGCTTGTGTTGTTATTAAGTGCCGAGGAGTGACTGGTGGGTTTGAACTTCCACCCTTGCTGCTAGCAGTCCAGTGCTGACCCTGCAGCACTGCCCATCAGTGGTTTTGTGACACACGGATCTGACTCACTACGCGGAAAGGTTTCTCACCCTGTCTTCTAGGCTATGTTTTTACTGTCAGGGGTACATGTTGGAATCTGTAGCTTGATCTACCATCTTAAATATATCTTTTGAGCAATTTGCTGTCCAAGCTAGGAAGTATCTTAGAATTCATGAGGAGTCCAACCCAATTTAGTGATAGGCCCAATTTACTCAAAGCCTGCCAACTCTTGAAAGTTTATGGAATAAATAAACACTAACTGCCAAGTAGTAGGCTTCAAATAAAACCATAGTTCATTCAATGACTCCCTACACTTACCACATCATACAACAGCAGACAGCTACTGCCCAATTCATTCTGGAATGGGGAAAAGCCATCTCAGGAGGAGAGCTGCCCTACACAGATCACTTCTGTCCACCACAATGACATCTGTCATTTGTGTGAAATGTCTGTTGTGTTTTAATTAATGGGAATTTCCACAGAGTGTTAAGGTTCTGGATGACTCTCTTGCTGTCGCTGCCTATCTTTCAGACTAGTTGGAATGCCAGAAGTGCAAGACATGAAGCTCATCACTCCAGTCCGGCGCTCAGCGAGGATCGAACGTGCCGTGTCGCACTACCCAGAAATGCTCCAGGATCATGACTTAGTAGTTGCTTCCCTCGACGAGTTATTAGAAGTGGAAGAAACAGAATGTTTCATTTTCCGCAGAAATGAGGCTTTGCCTGTAACACTGGGGTTTCAGATCCTTGACTCATAATTTCTTGATTTAAAAAAAAAAAAAAAAAGATCCCTGTGGTTTCAGAATCTCTGTGAGACCAGAACTGCCTTGTCCAAGTTACCTGGGAAATATGGATAACGGAGAGATGCCATGGAGGCAGATTATGCACTCTCGGGGCTTTTAGAAAGGGTTCACTGGACATAACTCTGAAATGCTATAGCCCAAAAGGAATGTCTGGTCCATATGTTAAGATTAGCTTACCACAGTTCTACAACATACATAAACTCCCATCTATTGAATACAAATTTATCCTACAAGTGTGGTAGGATTTGCCCTTCATTCATCTACCAACATCACTAACTTTTACATCACAAAGTTGGTGGACAATATGATCGAGTTCCATTTGTGTATTCACCTTAGCAAAGAGAGCAAGTTCTTACAGCATGGAAAACGTGAGCTCTGAAACCGAACGGCATTCAGTTACCTAGCTGGATGGGCCCTGGCAGACCATCATGTCAAATCCCCTCCTTGTACAGATGACTTAGATGACAAATGTCGTTTATGTGTGTGCTTTGACTTGCCATCTCTGGATTCCTGTAGTTGAGGAATCCTTCTTGTCCATGCTGCCTTTCTGTGCCAGGTTTTTCTCATGAAACAAAATCTGAAGTCCAAGTGCTCCATCCAAACCTAAGTGGTTTGGGTAGTCAGCATGACCATGCAAACCTACTTTTGTATTTGTTATTCAGATATGCTTCAGGTAAAAACAAAAGAGGGCAGGGAAGAAAAATGGAAAAGGGGATAGAGGGGAGGGGGAGAAAAACTGCCCTGAAATGGAAATGCAACCCCTGAGACCATGTCTACATTGCTTTTCCTTCCACCTGGGCAACTGTTCTTGGAAAGATAAAGTCAGAATCATTATGTAAATATAATGTACAGAAGACACAGTATTCAAATTTTTATTTTAGCTTTCTGAAATATGTATGTATTATCTAAAAAAAAGAAAAAAACTGTGAATTTGTGTTAGCCTTTAAAAGTCTCTACATATTCATTGATGTGATTTATTGTAAAAAATGGTGGCAGTGACTTGGCCTAGAGAATGAGAATCTTGCCTGAGGAAACTCCCAGAGGTTATTCCCCAAGAGGCCTGCCAGGGAACACTTCTTACCCTGGAGAACTTAGCTTTGATCAAGGATCTAACCAGCTGCCTCACCCAGGCACTGGCTTTTGTGACTTTTTCAGGATCAGATTTACAGTAATGAGGTTCTTAAAAGTGAGGTATCAAATGATCGTTTCAACAAATTAACTTTCGCTAAGAAACAGAATGGCCACTGCAACCAAAATACAGGAATCCACACAGCCAGCCCTTCTCTTTAGACCAGGTCTGGGCCGGCCAAGACAACTGCAGTTCCAGCCATCACATAAGTAAACGTTTGGCCAAACATAGCAGGCTAATTTTTAAGTTGGTAATTTTGTAAGGCCCGTGAATGATGTTACAAATTTTGGCAGAAAAATGTTCCCCACCCCTGCTTTAGACAGATTGACCTATAAAGCCAAATACTGCCCAGAGGGATGCTTAAAAGTCACAAAATCAGAGCATGGTAACTTAGAGGAATCAAATACTCAAAATCACCAAGCTATGTCTGAAGCAAAGCTCCCTACATGTTAGAAACATCCTTACTCAAGCTGTCTGAAGTCCTGCAAAAAAAACCCAAACAACAATGACACTAACCCTAGTACTCCCTCCTCCTCCCCGGGACGGATCATTCATTGCCCTGGTCACACAGAACTCAGATGCCACACTCACAGCTATGGGGTTTATTAGGGAAGTTGCAGGCTCAGAAATGCTCAGGGCACAGTTCTTCCAGTTAGGACAGCCTCTTCCCTGCTCTGGCAGTGTTACAGAGAGCTCAGGGCTGCTGATACATGCTCACAGGGCACACCACTCCTCTCTAAGGCTCAACCTAAAGGCACTTGACTCTAGCTCCATGGGTCAGCAAAACTAGCTCCTCAGTTAAGTGCTGGAGGCACCCCACAACACAAATGAGCCTTCTACTGGAAGGCACTCTACGTTCTCTATTGTCTACTCTGGGTCTTGCTCCTCCTGCTCCTCTATCACAACTCCAGCGTCAAAGCCTCTATCCCAGGGACAAGGAGCTTCAGTGCACAGAGACCTTGGGGTCCAAAAGACACACACCACTCCTGACTTCTGTGATGGTAGTGAGATTCCCCCATTCCTGCTTCTGAGATGACTCACACATGTTAGAGTTCCAAGTTTTCATAATCACAACTAGTTCTGGCTGTCTGAAGTCCTGAGTTAATCACTCACAACTGAATCATATAATCTTATCAACAACTTCTTCCACCTTCTTTTGCTCAGACCCAGCAGGGCAAACACATTGGTGGGAGCTACAAAGACTATGGGGAGATACATCATATGAAGTAATCCACTGGACTGCAAGTCCGTTGACACGATTCGGCCGATTCGGCCCACATGACCACCCTTCACTTGTTTACTCACTCTTTCTTGACTTCCAGAATCATGTATCCTTTCCTTCAATCTCCTACCTCCAGCCCAGACCTAGGAACAACAGTCTCTCTGGGTGCTTGGCTTAAGTCTCATCAGTTCCTTGAGTATGCCTCCCTGTACACTGTGAGTTCTAACAACAGTCCAGGTTGAACTACAGGAGTTTAGTACTGTGTCATTTTCAAGCTGACAAATTAGAGGCTTTGAACAGCCATACCAAGTGAAATAGACTTCCTGATACAAAAGGATGTCAAAATGGTTACAGGTGCTACAATCACTGCAGGAAAGGTTCCAGGGCTCTCTACAGCTAGGTACTCAGTAACCTTGTCATTTATTAAGATTTAGTTAGATCCTGGAAGCAGAGGGCAGGAGGCAGGAAGATTTACAGGAAATTGTAATGGAGCTATAGGCTTTGGCAGAAAGAAAACCTATTGTTTAGAGGAGGTTAATGAAATCCAAGTTTTAAAGGAACACAAACAAGGAGGGTTATCCTGGCACCCGTGTACAGAAAGACCAGAAGAGGATCAGAAGACCAGGAGGAGAGGAGCGATGGTTCACATTTATTCGTGTTTATAACGTGCCTGCACTCTGCTCCGTGTTTTATATACTATAAATTTAGCACATCAGTTTTAGCCTTCAATTTCCTTGAGACCACCCTTTCCCCGCTCACAGTCTATGAGATTGAAGCAAAATAAGAGCCCACCCAGAGGGGAACACATAATGTAGGCCTGGTCCATGAGGGACCAGTGGAATTAACAGGACTGGGTCATGTCTCCATTTGAATCAATGAGACTTATTTCTGATACTTGTTGGGAAAAGGTTTCCTAGTAGAGTTGCTGAAAAGATCTGATGGAAATCTCATGGCCATGGGACAAACCTGCATGAACAGCAGACACTGGGAGCTGAAGATAATGAGGTTTCAGTCTATGATATCATTTGATTCTCTGGCAGCAATCAGTCTAGCCCTGGGCTATGCCAGTACATGGGATGGTCACTCCCTTTTTTCTGAAGCCAGTGTCATTTAGGTTCTTGTCAGTTGCTAATCAAAACAGCCTCATTAGTGCACACACACACACAGAGTTATAATAGTATAAGAAACTTGAACTGTTCCCAATTTAACCAACTGGAATTACTGTGATAGCCAAAGTTGTTATTGTTAAGTGCCACGGAGTCGGTTCCAACTCATAGTGACCCTGCACAGGGTTTCCAAGGCTGTAAATCTTTACAGGAGCAGAACACCTCATCTGTCTCCCGTGGAACAGCTGGTAGTTTCGAACTGCTGACCTTGCAGTTCGCAGCCTGATTTGTAACCACTACACTACCAGAGCTCCTTGATAGCCAAAGTACTGCCACTCAATCTGCAAACAAGGTGGCTAGATCACATTTTACCACATGGTCACTACCCCAGCAGTACTGCTTCTGTCCCTCCTCTTCATTTCCCGCCCATTCAGGGCTCAATGCTGAAATTAGGGTATCACTTCAACTGCTGCCACTAGGCCCAAATGGAAATGCATCTCTCATGTATCAGCAAAATCACTGAGTGCTAATATGGGGTCAGGCCCAGGTCCTGTCTATCTTATGTGTCTGCCGTTCCCGGGGAACAGCATCATCACAGGAACAAAGATGGCGCCTAACCATTGGGAGTTCTGAAAGATTCACCCAAACCTCAATAACCATGAAAATGACGCAGGATCAAGCAAGGTTTCAATCTTCCATACACAAGGACACCATGAGTCGGAACTGACTCAACGGCAACTCATCAACAAGCCCTTGATGAAAAATCAAGTGTTTAAGGACAGCAGTAGCTGTTATTGTTAAATACCACTGAGTCAATTCTAACTCATAGCAACCCTCTATAAGATTTCTGAGGAGCAGCTGGTGAATTTGAACTGCTGATCTTACAGTTCAAACCAACCTTGTGGTCCAATGCTTATCCTACAGCACCACACCAGGACAGGGACACCTAATGTGAAGACAAAGGGCTACCTGGTCTTTGCCCAGAGAACCTGACCCTGCAGGCCCTGAGACCTGGAAACGTGCTACCCCTACTGCCATCAAGTCAATTCCAACTCATAGCAATCCCACAGGGCAAAGGAGAAGTAAGTGCCCCTTTTAGTTTCTGAGACTCAATCTCTACAGGAACACACAACCTCATCTTGGCACCACAGAGTAGTTGAAAGGTTGGAACTGCTACTATCCTTGCATTTAGCAGCCCAATGCCTAACCCACTACACCAGCAGGGTTGGTTTCTAAGATGTACAAGGAGTGTGAAAAGTGGCTATGAACTCTCTAGATGTGTGATCTGTTGTCCCTTATTGATCCTCAGGTACTTCATACTTCAATTGTCACAGAAAACAAGAGAATGAATTGAATCACCAGACTGATTTTTTTAAGGTTTTGTTTTGTCATGTAGATATGTAGTTGTTGTTAAGTGTTGTTGAGTCTGTTCCAACTTATAGTGACCCTGTAGAGGGTTTCTGGTTGGGTTGAACCTCTGACCTTGCAGTTTAAACAAGCTTGAGGCCCAGTGGTTACCCTACAGCACCACACCAGGATTCCAGCATGTACATAGATTTCATTCTGAATTGGGTTTTTTGAATTACTGACCAATCGATCTCGAGTCGTGGCAACTCCATATGTTACAGGCGGAACTGTGCCGTAGGCTTTTCTCAGCTGTGAGCTTGACATAAGCAGATTTCCATGACTTTCTTCTGTGGCACTGCTGAGTGGGTCTGAACCAGCAAACTTGTGTTACTGTTTGTCGATTCCAACTCATAATGACACTGTAGGCTTCCAAGAAGCAGCTGGTGGGTTTGAACCACTGACCTGATGGTCCAGTACTTATCCTATAATGGCACACCAGAACTCCTTTTGTTGTTGTTGTTACGTGCCGTTGAGTCGGTTGCGACCCATAGCGACCCTGTACAGGGTTTCCGAGGGTGTAAATCCTTACGGGAGTAGAAAGCCTCATCTTTCTCCTGCGGAGCAGCTGGTAGTTTCGAACCGCTGACCATTAA
>NW_006408898.1:680480-701075 GCF_000296735.1 Chrysochloris asiatica
GTAAATCCTTACGGGAGTAGAAAGCCTCATCTTTCTCCTGCGGAGCAGCTGGTAGTTTAGAACCGCTGACCTTTAGGTTCGCAGCCCGATTCGTAACCACTACGCTACCAGAGCTCCCAGAACTCCTTTTAGTCAAGCACAAATTGTTTGTGCCACTCAGGGACCAATATTCATTCTAAACCTCCAAAAGACACTCCTACCAGACAAAAGGAGTCCTGGTGTGGCGCTGTGGGCTAATGCGTCAGACTGCAAAGTCACTTGAACTGCAAGGTTGATGGTTCAAACTCACCAGCTGCTCCTTGGAACTCCTATACAGGGTCTCTATGGGTCGGAATCGACTCAATGGCAGTTAACAACAACAACCAGACGAAAAGTGAACTGTCGGAGTAGATGAAAATCAGTGACATCAGAACAAGGAGGGGGTCAGGACTTTAGTATCACACAGAAGCTCCCACCCACCAAAATAATCAAGTGTTTTAATTCTGAGTATGACTTTTTACTTGTTTTAATGCATTTCTACATAAAAAGCAAAGACTTTTTGGGCTATTTCATTTAATGTCTTTCACAATGACCTGGGGTGAAAGAAGAGTTAATGAGATCATCTGTAGCTAATCAGGTATTATTGTTATTATAAGTAATAGAAAAAAAACACAATGAAGTATTTTTGAAAGGTACTAGAAATGAACTATAAAAACAAAAAGTCTGGAAATGAAACTGGATACAAAAGTGGATGCAGCTCATGGGAATTGGGTAAAATAATTCCATTGGATACACATCATTCCAAACAACTCAAAGGCCATGGAGGATGCCTTCCAGGATAACAGTAATACTCCCTTCTCCCTAAAACAAATCTTCTTGTGCTCCAAATCATTACATTTAGGAGATTGTGGGCAGTTGAGGGTTTTTTCTCCTCTTCCACACTTTTCCTCTGATTTGCAATAGATCTCAACTTTAGAAGATGACCATGGTGCTGACTCACATCCAGGTTCAGTCTGCCTTGATACAGCCATCCTGGTCCTCATCCTCTTTGCCCTCAGCCTTCAATAAATGAAGAACACTGGTTGTGGACACTCTCTTCCCAAGCCCACACGGTGCTGCCCAACTAGAGTAGAAGATATATATAGATGCCCTAGGCTGAGGTTGGCGAGAATAAGGGGAAGCGGTTAAACCACACGCATCTGAGAAATGCAACTATACAAGAGTGGATCCACCGCTCTGGTAGGTTGGGATAGTTGTCAATCACAGATTAAACACACTGAAGATACTTGACTGATGTACTTCTCCTAAACATGTGTAAAGCAGCTATGTTTCAGTTTCTTCCTGCTGGGCATGCTGCAAGCACTCTGTAAACATTGGTGGAAAGACTCCATACATGCTAATACCACCCAACTAAAGGAAACCTATAAGATGATCATGTTCAACAACCAGACCCAGGGAACCCAGGGTAGTAGTAACTTTCACACAGGGTTGAGGGAGGCAGGACCAAGCTGAGGGTTGAGGCTGCGCCCATGAAAGCTAAAATCTCAGCTCAGAGGGGTCCATGCAGCACCGAGTGCCAGAGGGATCTGAAGCAGGGACACCTACTCACTGGTGTTTGTAAAGGCTGTTGGAAAGGAAGGCTCAGTGTTGGCTGGGGAGAGTATGAGTTTTGTAGCTACTCCCAGGATTAAGGCGGATCATGATGAGGATCACTCAACCATGTGTAGGACACTAACTGAGCCAGCAACCCTTGATGTGAGAATCTGCGAGTCTCAGATCTTACATCCTGGGGTTCTCTGCTCTAAAGGATTCAGTACCCCTATTTTCAAAGCAAATATTTTCCTTTTCCTCTTTCTATCCTGAATTGAAATGTACAGAGATATCGCTGTCATAATAATTTCTAAGTCAATAGAATACCCTAAATATAACATAAATGGACTCCTGGTGTGGCACTGTAGGATCAGCGCTCAACTGCAAACCACAAGATCAGCAGTTCAAACCCACCCTCTCCTCCTTGGAAACCCTTTACAGGGTCTCTGTGAATTAGAACTGACTCGATGGCATTTAACAAACTAACAAAAATAACATAAATAGAAATAACCCAAACCAGTTGCTTTCCAATCATTGCCGAATCACAGCGACCCTGTGTGTTTACAGAATAAAACTAGTCTACATGGTTTTCAAGGCCATGCCCTTTCAGAAGCACAGCACCAATTCTGTCCTCTGAGGCATCTCTGGGTGGGTTTGAACTGCCAACGTTTTGATTAATAGTTAAGTGCTTAACCATTGTGTCATCCAGGGCCTCCAAATATAGAACAGAGGAGAAATAAAAGTTAATTTATAATATAATACCTCTACATAAATACTAAGGAGCTCTGGTAGCATAGTGTTTACGAATTGGGCTGCAAACCAGTTGTTCTGCTGAAGAAAGATAAGGCTTTCTGCTCCCGTAAAGATTTACAGCCTCAGAAACCCTGTACGAGGTCCCGATGAGTCGGAAGCAAATCCACAGCACATAACAACAACAAACGTAAATACCCAGATGGTCACACCTGAAGACACACATACACACACTGAAAAAAGTCCACAATTTTCCAAAATGTCCCTTAAGATACCAGCTCATTAGGGGCCACTGTCTTAGGCCAAAGGTAGCCTCAAGCTGCTGAGCTCTGGGGTCGCAGCAAGGGCTCCACCCAGCGGCAGGAAGAGCAACACCACCTCAGGGCCACTCACCGGCGGGCTGCGGAAGAGACTGGCGGAGGCATCCAGATTGGCCGGGTCTTGCTCCACAAGTAATTCATGTGGCATCTGCAAGAACAAAGATAGAGATGGTGTCAATGGTAACAGCTTCAGAAATTCTTGAGTTATGCAGAGACCCCCCTCAACACCAAGCTTCCAGGTTCTTGTCCAATGATTCTGTAAAAGAGGGAGCTCACCCAAGACATATAGAGGAAGAAAGACTCAGGCAAATGGACTTCGCATCCCCAGTTGGACAAAGGTCAGATTTCTTTAAAGGCTTCACCTGTTGCTTGGGAGTGCTTTTCTTCACCTGGCAGGTCTCTATCTACTTTAGCAGTTATGTCTGGCAAAATGGATGGTTATGTCTCCGACGCCCAGCCTGGCCTATCTAAAAGCTGGGGTGAGGTTGTGCACTGAGCACTCTGTCCCCCTGAGCATCTGGTGGTGCAGTGCCAGGAACAGAGCATATCTCCTGAAGCTCGGCAGTCCTGGGTTCCAATCCCAGCTCTTCAGTCTACCAGCAGTGTGACAGCAAGTTACTTAATCCTTTTGTGACTCATGGGACATACTGTGCCCACCTATATTTTATAACTCTGGGAATCAGTGGGTTAATGTGCTGGCCTGCAAAGTCCGTTTGAACCAGAAGGCCGGTGGCTCAAGCTCACCAGCTGCCCCTCAGAAACCCTGTACAGGGACGCTACGGGTAGGAGAAGACTCCACGGCGCTTAACAACAAGCCCTTTTAGGCTGTGCTGCCATCTGGTGGGCGCCTGTGTAACTGCATGAACCTAAAGAGATCAGCCTCCTTCCAGCAACCCCAGCACCAGAGACCCCTTCAGAACACACGTGTCATACTAACTGTATCAAAATTCGTTATCTAAAAAAAAAAAAATTTTTTTTTCATTTCATTCAGAATGCCTTCCATGACTAAAAACACATGGTTTCAACACAAAAATCCAAAGCAAAAAAATGATTTGTCTTCTGAAGAGTTAGGTATGCTGCACTTCCATTTGGTCAATGGGAAAATGAGGATAGTAACGTCTGCTTCTTTGACTGCTAAGCAAAAAGTTTGAGGTTCAAGTCCCCCCAGAAAAAATAGGGCCTGATTATCTACTTCTGAAAAATCAGCCACTGAAAACTCTCTGGAGCCCAGTTCTATTCTGACATACACGGGGACACCATTAGTTAGCATCAACTTAACAGCAACTGGTTTGGAGAGCTTTGTGTGTGTTTGGTTCAGTTTGCTCTGGTTCTTTGCCAGGTTGTTTTAAGTATTAACATAAAATATATAAAAAGCACTTAGACCAGCCAGGTGCAGAAAGCATAGCAGATACTCAATAAATCTTTTTTTTTCCCCGAACATTTAGAAAGCAGCTGGGGGTGGTAAGGAAAACAACGGGCAAGAAGTCCCAAAGACTTCCTTTTAAGTCCAGGTGCTTAGACTCTGCATCTTATAAAATGGAATGAACCAGTGGACGGGAGGCCTGCGCTGCTTGGTGAACCAGTGTGCGCATGTTCCAGGGGAAGCCTGCGCTGTTTGGTGCCATGACTTCCCCTGCCCCTTCCTGTGCCGTCCTAGCTACCTCCACTGCCTTGTTCTTGCTCTTAACTACAGAACCTTCCTGGGTCACAGTTAGAGGAAGACCAGCCATCACATCTACTCTATCACCTGCTGCTTCCTGTGCCTTTTCTGAAGTGACTTTATGTTCATCCTTCCGTCTTGCAACTGGAATAATTGTTGTTGTTGTTGTTATTGTTGGCTGCCATCAACTTGGCCCTTGATTTCATGAGGACCCCATGCAAAATACCCAGTTCTGATCCCCGTGATCAGTTGCCAATCAATCCATTGTGAGCCATAGAGTTTTCAGAAGCAGATGACCAGCTTTTTCTTCCTAGTCCATTTTAGTTTGGAAGCTCTACTGAAATCTGTTCACCATCACAGCAACACTGAAGCCTCTGCTGACAGACAGATAATAGTAGCTGTGCATGGTGCCAGGAATTGAACCAGCTCTCCCACATGGAAGGTGAACCCGGACCTTCCAGGTGGACCACCGATGCTTTCAATATGATTTCCACCAAGGACACAATACTGAGATCAAGTGGCTCACTTTAAAACAGGAGTTAAGGTTGGACGTGATGAGCTTCCCCCCCCCAGCACAGATATCTTATCCACACTTCCTTATCTGTGCCATGCAGTTCTTTAACGTGAGGCAGTTGTCGACAAGGCTTTGGAGGTAGGAGCAAGCTCCTAGCAGGGCTGGAAACAAGCAAATCTTTCTGAGGTGGAGGGTAGGAATGGCCAGCGGTTCTGCAGGGACCCACCAGCTCTGGGGTCGCCCGAAACAGTGAACTAAGCGGGTAGTACAAGAAGTTGAGGCAGCTGGCAGTGTAGAGGTCGGCGTAACGCATCAGCTGACTAGCGAAGAGCGTCTGGCGGAGGCCGCAGCGGAACAGGCTGCCCGTGGTGCTGTAACACATGTCCAGCTCGCGGGTGACCCTCTGGGAAGATGGGAAGCACACTGAATGGAGATCCCACACCCCCATAGTACTCACCACCCACCCTGAGGGCAAGCACAGCCTGCGAGATCACACCCAGGTCTGCCCTGACCTACTGCATTCCCGAATGACCCTCCCTGGACTTCTGCCACCTGGAGATACTGAGACGAGCTGGAGGGAAGGATCCACTGTCTTTAAACACAGTGGTTGCACACACGTGCTTTGGGGTGTGGGATGGTTCCATTTATCATAGGCCCCACCTCCAGCTTCAATACCAGTTACCTGTCTGGCCCTGGAGATTGAACACTGGTTCTAAAACTTCAGCATCTCTTACCTCCGGATTCTTCCTAAACAACTAGGCAAGGCCTATGTCCTTCCCTACCCACCATAAACACCAGGCCTAGCTTTAAGACTCTGGCCATTTACTCCCAGGTGACCAAGGCCTGCTGTACCCCTCTCTGAGTTTTGGTTTCCTCATCAGCTAAGCAACGGTGAAAACCATGCCCAGCCCATCTCACAGAGCTGTTGTTGTTGTTGTTATGTGCCTTAGAGTCGGTTCAAACTCATAGTGACCCTGCACAGGGTTTCCGAGGCTGTTAATCTTTACGGGAGCAGAATGCCTCATCTTTCTCCCACGGAGCAGCTGGTAGTTTCGAACTGCTGACCTTGCGGTTCGCAGCCTGATTCGTAACCACTATGCTACCAGAGCGGGAAGATCTAAGAGCTGTGCAAGGGCTCTGTAACCTGCAAAGGGCTCTGAGAAAGTCTTTGTGATGACTCTCAGCTGGACCTGGGATCGCCAAGAGACTTGAAGCCCCATGATCCAGACTGTGGGAATCTCCCAGCTTCAGTGGCTGGTCAGCAAGACCCAAAGGGATCTTTTCTTCTCTTTACCCAGGACTGATCAGCTCAATCAGAAGGTGGTTAAAACACTCCACAACTCATCATCATCTCCATGGGAGAAAAATGTGTCCAGGTGATTCTGTAAAGATTTCAGCCTATGGGAGCAGTTCTACTCTGTCCTATACAGTTGAGTTTGGCTTGAGTATCAATTTACTTGCTCAAAATCCCATCTTCTTTAGAATCCCAGGCTCACCCTTCCAACCCCCAAGATCTGATCACAACTAGCTCACTAGTTACATGAGGACTATGAAACTACCAGCTGCTCCGCGGGAGAAAGACGAGGCTTCCTACTCCCGTAAAGATTTACAGCCTCGGAAGCCCTGTACAGGGTCGCTATGAGTCGGAACCGACTCCACGGCACATAACAACAACAAATAACAACAACAAGCCAAGTAGGCAATCACTTCTCAAGAAGGCTGGATGTTGGAGATTGCAGGACAGGAGCCAGGTTCCATAAATCACCCCACAGGCTGTACACTGCCGTCATGTGGCACTCCGGCCAGCAGAGGGCGGTGGCTGACAAGAATAGGTGGAGCTAGGCCAGGTCGGGGACAATCTGTTAAAGGAGGACCTACCACCAGGCAAGTACAATTCTGTGGCTTAACGCACTGGACTGCAAAGTCGTTTTAAACTGCAAAGTCGGCGGTTCAAGCTCACCAGTGACTCCTCGAAAACCCTATACAGGGGTTACTATGGGTCGGAACCAACTTGACGGCACTTAACAACAACAACAACGAACAGGGGTGGCGCTGTAGGATAAGCATTGGACTGTTAACCAAAAGGTCAGTGGTACAAATCCACCAGCCACTCCTCAAAGTAATGTTATGAGTTGGAACCAACTCGATGGCACTTAACAACAACAGGACCAGGTCTGGTGTGGTGCTGTAGGATAAGCACTGGACTGCTAACTGCAAAGTTGGCAGTTCAAACCCACCAGCTAGCTACTCCTTGAAAACCCGATACAGGGTAGCTATCTATGAGTTAGAACTGACTCGATGGCACCAAACAACAACAACAAGACCAGGCAGGTCTGGGCAAGCCCAGCTGCTGATCTGGTCCCCTCTTCATTCAACAACTGGACAACTGGTTCTTACCCGAATCTCCCTCTTAGTGGAGCTGATGACTTGCAGCCCACAATTGGTCCCATCCATGTGCCTGGTACAAAAAAAAAGCCATATGACCCAGAAGAGAAAAGCCAGAGCTCCAAGCTCTAAGCGGTGGGAGGCGGGGACACCTTCATGGCTCCCAGTGGAGGAATGAGTTGGTCTGATCCTGGCATAGGCTGGGTATGTGCACGTGTTACCAAGTCCACGTGTGGTGGGTTAGGGGGAGGGGCCTACAGGTCAAGGAGTGTGAACAGTTCCCAGGGCACAACGAGGCCATGCGTCCAGTTTACTGGGAAGTCCACCCTGAAACAGATCTTCATGATTTATGGAGGAGCTTAATGCCAGGCCTGGCTGGGGGCCCACCCCTTCATCCTGCTTCCTCCCGGGGCGGGGCCCACAGGTCAGGGCTCTCACTGGTACAGGTCAGCCAGGTGCATATCCAGTCCCTGCAAGCCCTCCAGCCGGTCTGAAAAACACACCGGTTACGCAGGCGTGAGGGTCAGCTGGGTCACTCACCGGCCTGCCTACCTAGCTGAGCCCATGGGAAACCAGGACAGTCTGGGCCCTTGGGGCAGGGGAGGAAGCCATTGAGGGAGTCAGGTAGTGTTTCCAAGGTCAGAGGAAAATGACTCAAATGCAACCGTTAGAACAAAACCCTGAATTTCTGGATTCAAAGCAATTCACGTCACTGCTGGGTCTGTACCCAGGGATGGCTGAAAGAGGCTCTTCTGAATCTGCCCAGTGCATGGAAAAGCCACAGGACTAGGAGACTGGGATTGGAGTCCCAGCTATGTCCCTACTGGCTGTATGACTTTGGGCAAGTTTCTGAACCTCTCTGACTCTCTGTTTCCTTATATATAAAATAGATTCTCCCTCGTGGGGTAACTGTTTCATAAACCAGAGTGAATGGAATTATTATGGTCATTAATAGCTCTCAACAGCAAAGGGGGGCAAGTGATATGGGGTAGTGCCCCTCTGCCCTTTCTGACCCTTGCAGCTCACCCTTCTCCTGCGCCCAGATGCCCAGCTCCCGGGACAGCTCAGGTACCACCAGGCAAGTCCACCAGCCCTGACGCTTCTTGGATTTGAGGATGTCCCCAAAGATGTGGTCCCCAATGTACAGGATGTCCTTCCCCTGCACCCCAAGCAGCTCACACACCACGTCTGAGGAACCTACCTCACCGTGGGAGGAGAGAAACCTGCTCACAGCCCATCCCTGTCCTGGCTGGGCAGGTTAGGGAGTAGGTTCCAAGTGGAGAGGGAGCCATGGAGGGACAGGGCATGGGGTAGGAGCAGGTACCTCCAGAGTAGACGGCACAGTGCTGGTGGGGCCCAGTGTAAGTGCCCACTCGGAGCTTCCCTGAGTCCTGAGGGAGCAGAGAGTACTCTGAAGTCAGAAAGAAGCTCAGCTATCCCTGGTGAGGGAGGACGAGGCTGGGAGCAGCAAGGGTAACCACAGGGGTAGCCACAGGAGGAGGTAGCAGAGGGCCCTCCCCTTCCTCCCCTGTCCTCTCCAGGGACAGACAGACCAAGAGCAGGTCCAGTCGAAGAAGCAGTTACAGCCTCCCAGAGGAGCCCAGGTTCAAGGTGGACCAGGACTCAGCACCTGCCATTACCGTATTGACCTGCCTCAGCACCGTTCCTTCGGCAAAGAATCGAGGCTTCTGTGTATCCACCACAATCAAGTCAAAGAAGGCCCTCCAGAGCCTAGCTGGGGCCTCCGCCTGTCAAGCAGGAATGAGGGAGGTTGTTGACAGACACATGGGGCACATACACAGTCAGCCTGGAAAATGTGACGCTGACATGGCCTCATCCAGGCCACCCTGCCACAGCCACCTCCCTGCCCTGCCTCCCCTGGCCGAGACACCGGCCCAGGATCCATGCAGCCAGTGAAAGCTGGCCAGTCCTGGTGTCATCCGCATGCCCTGCCCTGCTGCCCAACTGGATGAGACATCCCAGACCCAGGAACCCTGACGTCTCACTCCCCAGCATCGCCCACAAGCTGGGACATGAAAGCACTGGGAAGGTGTTGGATAACGTGTATGCTGGTGTCAGCTTCCAGAGTCATTCATGGCTGCCCAGTCAGAGGGGCCCAGAAACTGGTCCCACACGGTCCTCCATGCATGTCCACTCCTCCAACCTGGGCTGTGCTGTCCTCCCCTCACCCCCTCCTCCCTCTCCCAAACCCTCCCCATGTATCTGCTAATTTATAGCTTTATCTGAGGCCATAAGCCGGTCATCTCTCCCCCCAGGGCCTCCCATGCACTGGGCTCTAGGAGTGGCCATGCTGGGCCTCCCATAGGGGCCACTGCATGGGGTCGGGGTTGGGGGGCGCGCCTCCAGTGAGGTCCACACACGGGAAACAACCTCTCACACTTATTCTTCCTTGAGGGACGGGCTAGGCAAGGGAGAAGTCAGAACAGAGAGGTACCCCCTGCTCCCACCACCTAACCCGCTGTGGACCCCGGCATCATGGTGTAGTCTGGCCTTCCCTGCACCACTGCACAGCCAAGGCGCCTGCCACGCTGACCCCACCCCACCAGGCACACAGCACTCACCTCACCAACGCCAAACAGGTAGGACATGATGGCCTGGCAGGGGACAGGGCAGGGGTCAGCACACTGGACTGGGGCTGGGGCTGAGCCAATGCCTGCCTCTGCCCCGCATCCCACATTCCCCCTGCTCTGGAACCACAGGAACACCATGGCAGAAAAGTTGTTAAATTTACTGACACCTTAAAAGGCCAAGAAACGGACCCAGGTGGGCTCCTTCCACCCCCTCACTATTTCCTCCAATGCCTCCTTTCCCCCTGAGGCCAGGTGAGAGGCCCATCTCTGGACTGGGAGGCTAAGTGTTCCCACCTGCCATAAACAAACTCACGTCAGTGTAGTTGTAGCTGCTGTTGGTGGCCAGAAATACTTTCCCAACCTCCTTCATCTTGCCCAGAAGAATGGGGATTCTTACCTGGGACAGAAAACAGAGTGACTTGCAAGGGTGGACCACCCAGAGATACCCTGAAGATCCCTCCTCTAGTCTCAGCTTCCTGGGAGCCTACCCATGTTTCAGCCTTTCAGAGCAGGTGGACCCCAGGCCACCAGGAAGGCCCTGAGCAATGCCAATGGGAAGAGCTCTGGGAGATGAGACCACAGTGGGGCTCTCCACTGCCCCGGGGAACAGGGGGCAAGACCTGATCATGGACCTGGGTCACTCACATCCTTCTCCACGTATTTATCCAAGTCCTCTAAGGTCTTCTCCTTGAGACAGCCCTGCAGGAGGGAGCAGAGGTGTGTGTCCATGTGGGAACAGTGCCAGGGAGCCCAGACCACCGCAGTTCTCGGTGGAAGGAGAGCTAGAGGCACGGCTAGTCCAGAAGCACCACAGGCAGGCAGGTCACAGGTCCCGGGGCCCTGGGTCACTCACCGACTCATGAACATTATTCATGGCATCAGTCACATCCTGGAAGAGGCTTCGGAAGGACATGAAGAGGTTCCCATGCCAATAGCCAGTGTCACAGCTGGGGCCGACCAAGAGGGCACAGAAAGACCAACAAGGGGACCAGGGTGACCACCAGTGCTGGGGCTTATACCAGAGTGGCCCCTTCAGATACACTGGGACTAATGCAGCAGACATCCTGGGAAGGGGGTCACCCTGCACTAAGGATCATCCCTAGAGGGTAACACTGTCTAGGGGGCACCCTGCGTGAAGGCCTTTCCTTTGTGTTCCAGGATCCCCTGAAATCCCACAGCAGGAACTCATGTCCCTGGGTGGGGGCCCCACTTGTGGGTTTGGCCCTTGGACAGATGCAGTGTCCTATTGGTCACCCAAGGCTGGCAGGGTGTGGGGACGAACTTGGTGTAGCGGGAGTTGTTGGAGAAGAAGTCCACCAGGCAGGCATAGAGGTAGGTTTCTGAGGCAGAAATGGCATCAGTCAGCTGTGGGTCCTGGGGACCAGGCAGCAGCCTCCAGACCAGAGGCTCCTGAGGACCACCCTGCCCTTCCCCTATCTGACCCTCACCAGGCAGGTTGAAGAGGGTATTGAGGATGTGGAACCGCTGCAGATCGTCCCTCTGAATGAACTCGCTGGGGTAGCAGCTCCTGATCTCGGCCCTGGGGAGAGGTGGGCTGGGACACCGCCCAGATCTTGGCGGTTCCTGGCTCCTCCACCCTTTTGTCCAGCCGGCATCCACTCCTCCCTCCCTCTATCCGTCCTCTCCCCTGCCCTCACCACACTAGCTGTCCCTTACTCAGAGAGGAGGGCGAAGCCGTGGGTGCCCAGCAGTACGTTCCCGTGAGCGTCGACCTTCAGTAGGTTCCCATAGAGCGCGTCAAACACCAGCCCCCTGGGGACAGAGCACGGGGCTGTAGGTGGGGTGCTCAGGGCCAGCGGCAGCGTCCCCACCCCAAGCCCGAGCCCTGCACCTGCTAGGGAAGGCGGGGTCATAGGTGTAGCGAAGGATCTCATGCGGGTACCCGATGCACACCAGGCGTTCCAGCAGCAGGTCAAAGGCTAGCGCCTCATAGGCCGGGGACTTGTAGGCTGCAGGGAGGCCCAGCTGGAGTCTGGCTGCCCATCCTTGTCCCCCCCAACTCCCAAAGCCCGGCATTCCAGTCCTCTCTACCGGCCAGAGTGTAATCCATGTCGAAGCCAAAGCAGCTAATCTTCCCCAGCGCCAGACTGTGGTTCACAAAAATCCTGGGGATAGGGAGAGAGATGTGGGATAATCCGCCCCCAAAAAAACGAAGACCCAGGGATTAGTGGAAAGTCAGCAGAGCAAACCAAGGCCCCCTCTGCCCTTCTTTTCTGAGTCCACAGGCAGGTCATGCAGTGCTTATATATGAGTGTGTGTGTGTGTGTGTGAGAGTGTGTACTATGTGAGAGCAGGTATGTTTGTTGTGTGAGCCTCTATGGGACTGTCCTGTGTGGGTGCGCATTTATGAGTGTGCATAAACATGCATGCCCATGAACATGTATGTCTGCATGTGTGAGCACTCATGTGAACGTGTATCACAAGTTCACTGGCTCATGTGATGGGGAGTGTCGTGGGCATCCCTGCAAGTTAAGGTTGTCACCTTCCTAAGTTGGGTCGCTGCCACCAAGTGCAGAAATGACATGCTTGTTATGATGGGCTAGCGCATGTCACCATATCAACATGTGAGTGGGAAGGAAAGGCGTCTGCGTGTGCACCTTATCAGTGTTTATGTCTGATGATTCTGGGCCTGCCTCTAGAAGGGGTCCCCTCGGGAGCATTGGGCTCTTTTGAGGAGTCACTGCACCCAAAGGATCACTCTTAGTGCCATGTTGTGTGGTGCGTATCATGAATTGGGGGTGTTTACAGGCTGAGCTACCCCCTCCACACCCCAAGAGCCCATCTCACCACTGATGCCAGTCCTGCTCCAGGCCATCAGACTTCCATGTCTCATCCCCGTCCACAATGGCCATCATCACAGGAGGGAGACAAGAAGCAATGGTCTCTCCTCCTGCCACCCACATGCTATCAGTGGGGACCAGCCTCACCACTCCTCAATAACTTCAGACAGCACTGACCCAGACAGCACTGACCCAGCACTAAGCCCCCTAAGCCCACCTCTTTGAGGGAGGAGTCAGCCAGGACACTTGCTGGTATCCCTAGCCTTCTTCAAGAAAGAAAGCTGTCATTTCATCTTCACCATGCCTCCTCCATGTGTAGGGCTTACATATCTAAGTACTTCAACCAACTGGACTGTAGCAGAAACCCAGAATGAAGCAAATACTGTTGTTAAAAAGGCAGGACATGCATGTGCTTTCAAAATAGAAGAGATGTCTTTGATAAATAAAGAACTCAGGACTTTTGCTTTATACATAATCCTAACAACTTCCCAACCCAAAGACATTTAAAGAGGAAATTGCTAGAAGCAGGCTAAGAGCTATAAGAAAGAACAGCTGACTAGGAGGTCAGAATCAGATCAAAGTATAAAAGCCAGTAACAAAAAAACAGTACTCCTTGCTTATGTGCAACCAGACACCTTCTGGAATTTGGTTCCTGGATTTGGAAGCTTGGGTTCCATAGTTTCATGGGACATCTGAGTTAATTGGTCTAATAAAGTTAGTAGTGCTTCAATTCTACCTCCTACTTCTTTGCACAGTTTCTGGGTCTTAAATGGTTTGCAAGGTACAAAATTGGTTTCTATTTGCCTGGAACAACAGAGGAAGAAGGACCACCAGGTAACAGGAGGAGGAGATTGAATATGTGATCAATTGCCTCCAAGAACAACTGTCTCCTTTGTCATGAGACCAGAAGACCTGGATGGAACCTGGTTACCGTCACTGAACATTTAATAAAAAATTGTATAGAGGAGTCTAAATTTTAAAATGCAGATTTGGGAGGGCGGAAAATGCAGAACAAAATTTCAAAGTCTCACGGACTCCAGACTTTCATGGATGATGGATAAGCCCCTGAAACCAGTTCCTTGAGCTAATCTTTCTAACTTAAACAAAAATATCTCCTGAAGTTTTCTTAAAACCAAACAGCAGTTCAACGGAACTAGTGAAGACTGTCTGCCTTGAGCATTATGCTCTGTTGAGAACTATATGGGATCAAATGGACAACAGCTCCTCAGGGATTCAAAGGAAACTTAGGGGCAATGAGTTTATGTTAATGAGGACGGAACAATTAGGAAAAGGAAAAGTCTAGAATGGAACCCATGTCACTGAATTGTACATGTCAGAACTGTTGAATTGGTGTCTGCTTTGCTATGTACATAGTCAGCAACAAAGTAAAGCTTTATTTTTTTTAAGCAGAGCACTTGGGAGCCAATGAGAGCAGAGCTATATAGCAAACTGCAGGGCCAGTTGTGGAAGAATAGACCCTGCCCCTGTGCCACTGCTGGGGCTCACCTGTGAGGCTTGCTGCATTTCAGAACTCCTTTAGGCAAAGGGGAGTCGCCATAAGAAGAAGAAGCAAACACTTACATTGCTTTTACTGTATACTCTGTGTGTGTGTGTGTGTGTGTGTGTGTATAAGGAGCTCTGGTAGCATACTGTTTATAAATCAGGCTACAAACCTTAAGGTCAGCAGTTCAAAACTACCAGCTGTTCCATGGCAGAAAGATGAGGCTTTCTGCTCCATTAACCTCAGAAACCCTGTACACGGTCTCTATGTGTTGGAACCAACTCCATGGCACATAACCACCACTAAATACATATTAACATTTCTACAGGCAATGTATGAATATGCATATATATAATTGTCTGTTACATCTATTACATTAGGCAAATCTATTGCACAAGACTAAAACCTCTTTCAAATGTTCAAGAGCAAAGTTGTCAGTTAAGTGCACCTAACTCAAACCATAGTATTTTCAATAGCCTCATATGCATGTGAAAGTTGGACAAAGAATAAGGAAGACCATAGAAGATTTGATGCATTGAGTTAAGGTGCTGAAGAAGAATATTAAAGTGCCATGCACTGCCAGAAGAACAAACAAATCCATGTTGGAAGAAGTACAGTCAGAATACCCTTTAAAAGCCAAGATGGCAAGACTTGGTCTCTCATACTTACAACATATTATCAGGAGGGACCAGTCCCTGGAGAAAGACATCAAACTTGGTAAAGTGGAGGGATAGTGAAAAAGAGGAAGACCCCCAATATGATGGATTGGTAAAATGGCATTAGCAATGGGCTCAAGCAGTAATTGTGAGGATGGCACAGGACAAGGCAGTGTTTCGTTCTCTTGTGCATAGGGTTGCTATGGGTCAGAACCAACTCAATGGCACCTAACAACAACATATATATAGTCAAGCTATGTAACAGCCCATGAATTAGGCCTACTGTTATTGTGGTTTCATAGATGAGGAAACTGAGACACAAAAGGGTTAAGCAACTCACTCACTCTTACAGCTAATAAAAGACGGAGCCAGGATTGAACCCAGGCAGCCTCGAACTAATGCCTATACACTTAAGCACTAAGCAAAAGTACCTCTGCCCATGGTCCTTTATAAAAACCCTGTAACTCTGTAGCATCATAAAAGACAAAGAAAAGCTGAGGGAATGCCTCAGATTAAAGAAAGCAAAAAGATATGACAACTGATTGCAATATACCGCCCTTATACTGAACTCAGTACTGGAGGGGGTTAGAGTGGACATTAGTAGAGTGGATATTAATATCCCACCTATACTGAAGTCAGAAATGGAGGGGGTTACAGTGGACATTAGTAGGTCAACAAATAAAATTGGAATACGGTTCCTAGGTTAGATAAAAGTACTATATCAATGCTAATCTCTGGAATTGATAATTGTACTCTGGTAATATAAGAAAACATCCCAATTCTTGTGAAATATACATTGCATTATATATAAAGGCAATCGCAGATTACTAATGAGTTCTGTTCCAAAGTTTGTCTTTAAATTCAATTTATACATTAATCAGAACAGTAAGGATGGTTCATAGCTAATGTAAGTCAGATATTTGTCATCATATATAGTATATAATGTGCCTTTCTATGTATAAAACATTAAAGAAGCACTTCCAGCTACATTAAAACACCCTGATGTGGTGCTGTGGGTTAAAGCACTGGACCACAAGGTATGTAGGCTTGAACCATAAGGTCGGAAGTTCAAACTCACCAGTCGCTCTGTGGAAACCCTATTCAGGGTTGCTATGTTCAATAACCTCATATGCATGCGAAAGCTGGACAGTAAATAGGGAAGACCATAGAAGAATTAATGTTTTTGAGTTATGGTGTTGGAGGAGAATATTGGGCTGCCAAAAGAACAAACAGATCTGAGTTGGAAGAAGTGAAGTCAGAGTGCTCCTTGGAAGCCAGGATAGACAGCCTTCATCTCTCATACTTCAGACATATTGTCAGGAGGGACCAGTTGCTGGAGAAGGATATCATTTTTGGTAAGGTGGAGGGTCAGAGAAAAAGAGGAAGACTCCCAACGAGATGGATTGGCGAATTGGCAGCATCAATGGACTCAAGCGTGGCAACAGTAGTGAGGTCGGCCCAGGATCAGGCAGTATTTCATTCTGCTGTGCATAAGGTCACTATGAGTCAGTACCGACTCGATGGCACCTAACAACAACGACAACATGGGTCAGAACCAACTTGACAGCACTTTACAACAGCAACAACAATACTGTTTTGATGTGTATTACAAAGTAGCATTCACTTGTTATGACAAACTATTGTGGGTACCTCAGAATTTGAAGAGAGTAGTCTTTCTAGAGATCGGGACCACAGACTAGGACACAGACAACAGACAAGGGGGCATCATGCAGGTCATGACTGTATTTCCAAAACTGAGCCACTAAAAACCCTGTGGTTCTACTCTGACAGCCTTGGAGTCCACAGGAGTCAGAATGGACTTGCTGGCAACTGACATGCAGACAGAGACATAAAGATTGAGATATAAACATATAAACATATACAGAGAGAAAGAACATGTATATCATATCTAGATAGATATGGCATATACATCTAAGTGGGCCCAAAAGACATGATTAGAACAATCCATGACCTCAGGACTGAGGCACAAAACAGTTAACTTTGGAGTCCCATGTCCACAGTCCTTGACCTAAAACCCTAGAGCCAGGTATATTTCAAAATACACAAAAAAAAATTTTTTTTCTGACTTTCAGTAGGTCAGACTTAATTTACTTGTATACATGCATAATCACACCCTTGATGGAATCTGGGGCAATGACCCCTAATAAACACACTGACATTCCTGCAGGCAATGCCTGAATATTCATTCACATAAAATAGGTTCATGAAGACAGTAAATAATCATATGTTGGGTCAAATCAAAGTTTGCCACCGAATGAATGTGCAAAACCCGTTTGAATTTTGAGCTAGAGGTTGAGGAGGGGCTGTTGCACTGAAGACCTTACAGCAGAAGAGCCCTTTGGATCAGAAGAAGAGAGTTGAGGCCAGAGCCCCAGAGAACAATAATGTTGAGCCAGAGCATAGAAGGAGATCCAGCCAAGGAGGCTGGGTAGGGAGCAGCCAGAGGAACAGGTGAGGTGTAGGAAAGGGATAGCCCAGAAGCTCAGGAGGAAAGAGGTAGCTGCGAGCCTGAAGGACAAGTGGTGCAGAAAGGCCAATCAGGAGACAGTCCAGTGTCTCCTGAGTTAGCCAACATAGCCAACATAGGTCACAGGAGACCTTGGCTAATGGAGCCTCACTGGAAAGATGGCAAGAGCTGGGCAAGAGCCAAGGGCAGGGAAGGGAGACAGCCCCGGAGTCCTGACAAGAAAGAAACCAGATTGCATGAGAATCAGACTAATAAGCAACAATATGTGGTGGGGCAGCAGGACCAGGGGTCTGAATGAGATCACCTGGGATTTGGGGAACTAAAGAGAGGGAGGGAAGAAGTTAAAGTTAAAAGAGATAACATATGTTCACTGAAAGGCATGTATAAAAATGTTTGTGGAATCCTTATTCTTTATAATCTTGATCTGGAAACAACCCAAGTGTCCATCCATACCAGAAGAGATAAATAAATGGTGACAGAGTCACCCAAAGATTCCTGAGTGGCACCGATCGGTTGCGCTTGACCACTAACAGAAAAGTTGGTGGTTCAAACCCACCCAGAGAGGCCACAGAAAAAAGAGTAGATAATCTCCCCCCTTATGATTATAGTCAAGAAACTCCTATGGAGCTCTGTAATATATAGGGTTACCATGAGTCAAAATCAGCTCTGTGGCCATGAGTTTGGTCTGGTTTTTGTGGAGTTCTATATTGTTATTAACAAAGAGCCTTGTTGGCACAATGGTTAAGCACTCGGCTACTAACCAATAGATCAGGGAGAGATGACAGCCCATCAAGATGACAGGCCAAGCATTGACCCAAGAACAAAGTTCAGAAGGGTGGAAGGAAGAATTGAAACAAAAAACACAGGGAGCAAGTGGGATACATGATATTACTCTGAGGGGATTGCAAACACTGAGATGAAGCCAAGCACATGATTTACTGAATGTAAAACATGATCTGCTTTGTAAACTTTCACTCAATTCATAATAAAATGTCTTTAAAAAATAATAATCTGGGAAACTCTATGGGGCAGTTCTACCCTGTCATATGTTGTTGTTAAGCTGTTAAGTGCCATCGAGTCAGTTCTGACTCATAGCGACCCTATATAGGGTTTCCTAGGAGGAGCTGGTGGGTTTGAACTGCCGGCCTTGTGCTGATCCTACAGAACCAGACCAGAAGTCTACCCTGTCATAGAATGTCTCTGTAAGTCAGAATTGACTTTACATCACACAATGACAACAACAAAACTATTATTCCCACCCCCCCCACACACACACACACATACACCCCATGCCACACCCTCACAAGAGTCAAACCTGGATAAAGGTTTTAGTGAAACTGACAGAATGTGGGGACACTAAACCAGGAGCCCTTCTGGCTCCAAAAACCTTGCTATAGGGTCAAACTGGTTGTGCCTGGCTACTTTTTGCCATGGAATGAGTTCTCTTCCAGGAGACTTTTCAGGCTTATGCAAACTAGATTCTGAGAATCCTCCCCTCACTCCCACCCACCCCCACCCCTGTCCACTCATCAGCCACTCCAGGGCTTGAATGTGTGTGACACCGAACTTAACAGGAAGACCACAAGGAACAAGGAACAATAGTGGCATGGGACAGCAGGGTTGTGAATAAATTAATTATTAGCATCCAAACATGCTTAAAATGCTTATTTTGCAAGTCTAAATTTTCTTTACAGTAATATGTATTTCTCCGTCCATTTTTAAAGAAGCTGTGTTTAAGAGACATGAGGATGGCAGCTTTATCAGGGTGATGGATCACAAGTTTCTCAAATTCAGACTAAGCTAAATACAGTCAGAAAGGCAGGGTCTGCCTGCAAGAGACTCAGCTCAGCAGAACTATGTTTCCTCCGGGTTCTGAGAAACAACCTAAGCCCTGTGCAGAGATTCTAGGTCAGCAGGAGGGTGACCTAATTAAAGACACAGGCTTATTCTTAGACAAAGAGCCCCAATAAAGGCCTCTGGACAGCCACAGCGCAGAGGTGCAGCACTAGAAGTGACTGGAATTATTTTTAAGTAACAATTACTTACTTCTGGTTATAAAACCAGTACATAGTCATCAGTGAACATTTGGAAAATGTATGAAGTACAGATAGGAGAATGCTATCAGAGATGACCACTGTCATTTATTTCCTTTTTTATGCACTTATTTCAATATTTGATGACTCAGGGAAAATGCTTATTGACATACAGAAAATGAAAAAAAAACAAAACAAAACTATAAACAGTCTGACCTAAAATTTGTTATGTAAATTAAGATGGAATTATAATCATATTGTTGTTGTTAACTGCTGTGGAGTTGGTTCTGATTCATAGCGACCCTGTATAGAGTTTCCAAAGTATGGCTAGTGAGTGTGAAGCGCCGACCTTGTGGTTCACACTAGCCTTATAGTCCAGTGCTTTATCCCACA
Source organism: Chrysochloris asiatica (assembly GCF_000296735.1). Taxonomy (NCBI): domain Eukaryota; kingdom Metazoa; phylum Chordata; class Mammalia; order Afrosoricida; family Chrysochloridae; genus Chrysochloris; species Chrysochloris asiatica. The sequence goes on from NW_006408898.1 coordinate 700,142, forward strand.
ATGCCACTCCAAGACATCAATAATCATGTACGAGATCATATGTAAACTTGGAGCCTGGTACTCTGTAGGATAATCAATGGACTGCAAACCAGAAGGTTGGAGGTTTGAGCCCATCAGCTGCTCTGTAGGAGAAAGATGAGGCTTTATGCTCCCATAAAGATTTACAGCCTTAGAAACCCTATACAGGGTCCCTATAAGTCGGAACCAACTTGATAGCACTAAACAACAAAACATAAAAGATACATATTTCTAATTCCTATTTATTTCATTTGGTATTAAAACACAAAGATCACAAATGTGAGGAGATTAAGGAGATAAAACATCTAAATGTAAAATGGAATACTGCATTTAATCCTGAAACAACAAAAAAGACATTAGTTGAAAAACTAGAGAAAACTCTAATCAAATCTATATTTTTGTTGTTAAGTGCCATCGAGTCAATTCCAATCCATAGCGACCCTATATAGGATTTCCAAGGAGCTGCTGGTGAGCTTGAACCTCCAACCTCGCAGTTCAAACTGACTTCGCAGTCCAGCATTTTAGCCCACAGCGCCATACTAGGACTCTACAGATTAGTTAGTACGACTGCATCTGAGGACTTAAAACATTTACTGAAGAAGATCAAAGAGCACAGCCTTCGGTATGGATTGCATCTCAATATAAAGAAAACAAAAATCCTCACCAATGGACCAATAAACAACAGTCTTATCAACCGAGAAAAGATTGAAGTTGTCAAGGACTTCATTCTTCTTGGATCAACTATCAACACTCACGGAAGCAGGAGTTAAGAGATCAAATGACGTATTGCATTAGGCAAATCTGCTGCCTAATACAATACATTTAAAATGTTGAAGAGCCAAGATGTCAGCTTGAGGACTAAGGTGCGCCTGACCCAAGCCATGGTATTTTCAATAACCTCATATGCATGCAAAAA
>NW_006408898.1:701415-718719 GCF_000296735.1 Chrysochloris asiatica
GGCAGTGTTTCATTCTGCTGGGCATAAGGTTGCTATGAGTCAGCACTGACTCGATGGCACCTAACAACAAAACATCAACAACTGCATCTGGATTCACTTCCTGGTCTCAATAATTGAACTGTGTTATGAAAGATACTAACAAAGAGCAGTTGGGAGAATGATAGAAGAGAATTCTGTACTATCTTTGTAAGTATAAGTCTAAAAAAATTTTTTAATCTTTTAAATTTATAAAGCAACAATAACAACAAAGAAAAGCAATGATGAAATTCACCATCAGTAAAACCAAAAGACTTGTGACAGATTTCAGGAAAAAGTGGCTGCATCTCATATTACAACAAAATCTCCTCTATCTGAAAAGATCTTCTAGAATAAGATCAAGTAACCCAATAAGAGAAAAATGGAGGAAGAATAGAAACAAGTAATTTAAAGGAAGGAATGATAAATGGCTCTTAACTGTATTTTTAAAATGATCATCAAACTCACTCAGAAGAGAACTGCAAATTAAAACCACAGAATATCAATTTTCGCCTATCAGATGGGCTAAAACCCAACAAGTTGATAATATGCTCTATTGGTAAGGCTGTGAAAAAGAGGAACAGTCATACATTCTCCATGGGAGTGTAAATTGGTACAACCCCTGCGGGAGGGCAATTTGGCAACATCTATCAAAATTAACATAAAACCTTTGACCTAGCAGTTCCATTTTTATGCTTATGATTGACTTGTGGACTTTCAAAAATTGCCACATATTCAAGGGTGGTTTCTACAACAGGTTCTTCTTTTTTGCTTTTATTGAGGTAAATGTACAGATGAACACATTAGTCAACCCTCATTTTTTATATGTACAATTTAGTGAGACTGATTGCATTTTATTCATGTTGTGCAACCATGGCCATAAAGTAACCATTGCCAAGTGTTCCATTAGCATAAAAAGAAACATTTCTTCCTAAACAATGGCTCCTTGCCTCTCCCTTTCCCTCCTGCCCCAGGTAACCACAAATAAACTTTGGTCTCTATGCATTTGCCTATTCTAGATCTTTTATATAAGTGAGATCATACGCTATTTGACCTTTTCATTCAGCATAACATAGTGTTTTCAGGGTTTGTCCGTATTGAGGCATACATCAGGACTTCATTTCTCTCTATAAAGGTGACCCAATGGAATGCGGAAATCATCAGACAATCTCTTTGATATCCCATGTGAGTAAAGTTTTGCTAAAGGTAATACAGAAACGGCTACAATCATACATTGATAGAGACCTTCCAGAGGTTCAAGCTAGATTCAGAAGAGGCCATGGAATGAGGGATATAATTGTTGATATCTGATGGATCTTGGCTGAAAGCAGAGAATGTCAGAAAGATGTTTACCTGTGCTTTATTACTACACAAAGGCCTTCGATTATGTGGGTCATGAGAAGCTATGGACAACATTGCAAAGCATGAGCATTCCAGAACACTTAATTGTGCTCATGAGAAATCTGTACCTGGACCAAGAGGCAGTTGTTCAAACAGAACATGGAAACGCTGAATGGTTTAAAATTTAGAAAGGTGTGTGACAAGGTTGTATTCTTTCACCATACTTATTCAACCTGTATGCTAAGCAAATAATCTGAGAAACTGGGTTATACGAAGAAAAACGTGGCATCAGGATTGGAGGAAGACTCATTAACAACCTGCAATATGCAGATGATACAACCTTGCTTGTTGAAAGTGGAGGACTTAAAACATTTACTGAAGAAGATCAAAGAGCACAGCCTTCGGTATGGATTACATCTCAATGTCAAGAAAACAAAAATCCTCACCATTGTACCAATAAACAACATTCTTATCAACGGAGAAAAGATTGAAGTAGTCAAGGATTTCATTCTTCTTGGTTCAACTATCAACACTCATAGAAGCAGCAGTCAAGAAATCAAATGACATAGTGCATTAGGCAAATCTGCTACACAAGAACTTTTCAAAGTGTTGAAGAGCAAAGATGTCAGCTTGAGGACTAAGGTGCACCTGACCCAAGTCACGGTATTTTCAATAACCTCATATGCATGCAAAAGCTGGACAGTGAATAAGGAAGACCGTAGAATTGAGTTATGGTGTTGGAGGAGAATATTGAAAGTGCCATAGGCTGCCAAAAGAACCAATAGATCCATTTTGGAAGAAGTGCAGCCAGAGTGCTCCTTGGAGACCAAGATATCCAAACTTAATCTCTCATACTTTGGATAGATTGTCAGGAGGGACCAGTCGCTGGAGAAGAGCATCATGTTTGGTACGGTGGAGAGTCAGAGAAAAAGAGAATGACCCCCATCAAGATGGACTGACCAAGTGACAGTATCGATGGACTCAAACGTGGCAACAGTAGTGAGGTTGGCCCAGGATTGGGCAGTGTTTCATTCTGTTGTTCATAGGGTCTCTATGAGTTGGTACCAACTCGATGGCACCTAACAACAACAACAACAATGGCTAAGCAATATTCTACTATGTGTATGTACCACATTTTCTTTACTCATTCATCTCCTCAGTGACATGTAGGTTTTTTGCACCTTTTGACTATTTCAGTGCAGAACAGTTAACAATGGTTAAATAAATAACGCACACCCATCAACAGATGATTGGTTACATAAAGGAAACATCTATCAGTAAGGAAAGATCTCCAAATTGTAACCATCATTGAAGGGAACAAAAACACAGTCAGCATACTACATTCTGTGTAAAAAGTGGGGTGGGAGGGTAAGGGCCTATTTTCATATTTTCTTATATTTGCTTAAAGAAACTCTAGAAGAATATATAAGAAACTAAAAAGAGAATTTCAAGCAACAACAACAAAAACAAATAAATAGAAAAAAATATCTTAAATCACACGAACAGGAAGCCTACCTGCAACTTACAGAGACAAAGAAGATGTGTAAGTAAAAGTAGGGAGTAGCTAATCTTTCATTTCAGGAGCAGAGGACTGCAGGACCATTAAGAAGGAAGAGTATGAGTGGAGCGTGAGATCCTACCCAGAAAAAGGGCGACAGCAGAGACAGTGGCAGAGGCGATGGCATAGAAAGACAGAGCAGCTGAGGACTCTAGACCCCTGGACTGAGAAAGGCTGTGTGCCTGTGGGAAGGAGGCTGGTTTGCAAAATTGCCCTTTGGAAATTTAAATGAATATATTATTTTTGTTTTATATGTATAAAAAACAAAGACCTAATTAGAGCACAAGCAAAAATAATTTTAAAACAATGGAGTGGGAGAAAATGTAGCACAAAACTCAAAATCATTTAATTAAAAAAGACTCTTATAAAAGATCAGAAAGAGACTGAAGGAACTTGAGACTATGGCCCTCAACCACCCTTCAGGTCTGAAAAGGAACTCAACCTTGTGGCCCAATTTTCAGCCAAGCAGAAGATCAACAGGTTCAGGAAGGGTGCAGGGCATACAATAACACTAGCAAGGTATACTCACCGTGGTCAATCATGCAAACTCAAAAGGGCAACCTTTTCCCAAGGACCAAGTTGAAAAGGGTTAGGAAGGTGGCTGGAATGTAGGTCGGAACCATAGGGAGGAAACAGGATAGCTGTTGTTGCAGGGAGGGGATTGTAATCATTGAGGTGAAACAAAGTGTGTGATTTGTTGAATGTAAGCTGATGATCCTGTCTGCAAACTTTTACTCAATTCACAATAAAAAGTGAAAAAATAAATAACTAAATACAGTGAAGAGAGGTAATGATTTCTATTAACTGACGGTACATGGAGGGGATTGCAATCACTATAGTGAATCAAAGTATATGATTTATTGAATGTAAAGCTGATGATCTATCCTGTAAATCTTCACAATAAAAAGTTAAAACAAACAAACAGGACTTCACAAGACAGAGTAGCTGGTAGGACCCAGAAATGAGGAGCAATGAAAAGAAATAAATGTTTCATAGTACACTAGCTCATAGTTTTAGATTTATGAGCCATGGAAACATATTGCCTAGTAAAAAAATTAATATATAAAAATATATTAAGTCATAATATAAAGTGCTATTACAGCGAAAGACAAAATTATACTCTAAACACATCAGATAAGCAAAAGCTTTACCTTTCCCATTATATTTTAATATAATAACATAACAGGGGCAAAATAAAAGCATAAGGTATCCTACAGTTCCATATTTTTTTTTACAACGAAGATATATTTTGTTAATTTTTGTTGACAAAACAAAAACACATACATAGGACCCAAATGTTTCATAGAAACACACCAAATTTATAAAACAGTAATGTGATTTAAAATAGAATGATTATCTAATTTTTTTAAAAATCCCAGTGGAGTAGTTAAGATGCTGGAGAGCTACTTGAATCACCAAACTGTAAGAAACTGTAGTGTATGTATATATATATATATATTTTTTTTTTTTTTTTTTTTTTTTTCCTGTATGTTATTATGGAAAAAGTAAACATTTTTGCTTGTCTGTTTGTTAGGTATAAATAAGAAGGGAGAGAGGGAAGAAAGAAAGGACCAATGAGTTAGCCCCTTTGGTTGCTGTTGTTAAGTGCCATCAAGTCAGTCTGACCATAGCGACCCCATATAGGGTTTCTGAGGAGTGACTAGTGAGCTTGAACCACCAACCTTTTGGTTCAAACCAACTTTACAGTCACAGCGCCACACCAGGACTCCAGGCCTCAGTAAGAATGTAAATTGATACAACATTTTTGCACATGCCCTTTCCTGGGAATTTACCCAACGGATATATCCTGGTATGGCACTGTAGGATAAGCACTAGACTGCTAAGTGCAAGGTTGGTGCTTCAAACTCACCAACTGTTCCTTGGAGACCCTACAGGGTCTCCACAGTACCAACTCAACAGCACCGAACAATAACATGTAAAGATTGGGGAGTGAGTTGTCTCTCTAGGATAAACACTGGGTCAAACCACAAGCGGGGTGGTTCAAGCCCACAAACTTCTCCAAGAGAGAAAGATGAAGCTTTCTGCTCCAGCAAGAATTTACAGCCTCAGAAACCTTATACAGAGTCACTATGAGTCAGAACCTACTCCGTGGCACTTAATGACAACAACAACAATGTAAAGATATATGTATAAAGATAAGCAATACTACATTGTTTATGGAACAAAAATCTGGAAACATTCAAAATATTCATCAACAGAGAACTGGTTATATGAAGTTGTTGTTGTTAAATATCATCAAGTCAGTTCCAACCCATAGCAACCCCGTATGTTACCGAGGAGCAGCTAGTGGGTTTGAACTGCCGACCTTTCAGTTCAAACTTTCCTTGTGATCTATCCTAAATCCTCTATAGACTGAAGTCCATGACTTCTCATTTCTGGGTCCTACCAGCTACTCTGTCAGTTTGTGGTACTGTGGTGGCTTTTGTGTTGCTGTCATGCTGAAAGCTATGTCAACAGTATTTTAAATACCTACAGAATCACCATGGTGAACATGTTTCAACTGTTTCCAGAAAAGCAGTCTAGGAAAAAAGAAGGGCAACCCACTCCTGAACGTTTAGCCACTGAAAACTCTATGATTAGCAGTGGGACGTTCTGAGATAGAGTGCCAGAAGATAAATCCCTCAGGTTGGAAGGCACATAAATATCCTCGGCATTTGTTAGCTGAAACAGACTGGTAATTGGCCATTTTGGATCCAAGAATCATAAGATTTACTATACCAAGAATGATAAACTAAAGGGGAATGATGTCATAATCATGTTGCTGTTATTGTTGTTATGTGCCGTGGAGTCGGTTCCAACTCATAGCGACCCTGTACAGGGTTTCCGAGGCTGTAAATCTTTACGGGAGCAGAAAGCCTCATCTTTCTCCCGCGGAACAGCTGGTAGTTTTGAACTGCTGACCTTGCAGTTCACAGTCCGGTTTGTAACCACTACGCTACCAGAGCTCCTTATAATCATAGTAAAAAAAAATTCAGGATCTGTCTTGAAGTACTATGCTATCAGTGATAGGATAGTATCCATACGCCTACAATGAAGACAAGTTAATACCACTATTACTCAAATTTATGGACTAACTACTAAAGCCAGTGAGGATAAAATTGATGGAGTCTACCAAATTCTTCAGTCTAAAATTGATTAAGTATGCAATAAAGGCACATTGATAATTACTGGTGATTGGAACGCAAACCTTGGAAACAAAGAAGACAGATTTGTCGTTGGAAACTATGACCTTCATGTCAAAAAGTATTCTGGAGATTGCAAGAGACAAATGGCTTTTTCACTGCAAATACCTTTTTACAACATAAATGACAATTATACACATGCATCTCACCAAATGGAATGTGCAGGAATCAAATTTATTGTATCTGTGGAAAAAACAATGAACTTCAGTAACATCAGTCCAAACATGGCTATGGGTCAACTGTGAAGATCACCTATTATTCATATGGATTTTTAAACAGACATGGGAAATAATTAAAATAAGTCCACGAGAGCCAAATGTGGCCTTGAACATAGCCCCTCTGAATTTAGAGACCATCTCAAGAACAGAATTCATTCATTGGACCAGAAGAGTTGTAGGATGACATCAAGAACATCATACATAAAGAAAGCAAAAGGTCATTAAAAAGACACGAAAGAAAGAAAAAATGACTCTGAAACTTGCTTTTGAAAACAATAGAGAAGCTAAAGTGACTAGAAGAATGAGCTGAACAGACAATTTCAAAGGGCAGCCTGAGAAGACAAAGTAAATTATTTTAATGAAATGTGCAAAGATCTGGAGTTAGAAAAACATAAGGGAAGAGCACACTCAACATTTCTCAACCTAAAAGAACTGATGGAAAAATTCAAGTCTAAGTTGCAGTATTGGAGGATTCTATGGGCAAAATACTGAATGACACAGGATGCATCAAAACAAGATGGAAGGTATACACCGAGTCTCTGTAGCAAAAAGAAATTATCAACATTCAACAATTTCAAGAAGTAGCATATGATTAAGAACCAATGGCATTGGAAGAAGAAATCCAAGTTTCACTGAAGGCATTGGCAAAAAAACAACAACAAACAAGGCTCCAGGAATTGATAGAATATAAATTGAAATGTTTCAGCAAACTGATGCAGCATTGGTGGCCCTTTATGCCAAGAAGTCTGGAAGACAGTTACATGGCCAAGCAATTGAAAGATTCATATTTGTACCCATTCCAAAGAAAAGTGACACAAAAGAATGCAGAAATCATCCCAACAATATCATTGATGTCACATGCAAGCAAAAAATTGCTGAATATCATTCAAAAGAGGTTACAAACATATATCAACAGACAGCTGTCAGAAATCCAAGTAGGAAGGAGAAGAGAACGTGAAACAAGGGATGATATCATTGCTGACATCAGATGGATCTTGACTGAAAACAGAGAATACCAAAAAGATGTTTACTTGTGTTTTATTGACTCTACAAAGGATTTCAACTGTGTGGATCACAGCAAACTATGGGTGGCATTATGAAGAATGGGTATTCCAAGACACTTACGTGTACTCATGTAGAACCTGTACACAGACCAAGAGGCAATCGTTTGAACAGAACAAGGGGACAATGAATGGTTTAAAATCAGGAAAATATACACCAGAGATGTATTCTTTCACCATACTTATTCAATCTGTATGCTGAGCACATAATCTGAGAAGCAATATTATATATGAAGAAGACCGTAGCACCAGGATTGGAGGAAGATTCTTTAACAACCTGTGATATGTAGATGACATAACCTTGCTTACTGGAAGCAGAGAGCATTTAAAATACTTACTGATGAAGATCAAAGACTACAGCCTTCAGTATGCATTGCACCTCAATGTAAAGAAAGCAAAAATCCTCACAACTGGACCAATAAAAAGTATCATAATAAATGGAGAAAAGATTGAAGTTATCAAAGACTTCATTATTCTTGGATACACAATCAACTCTCATAGAAACTGCAATCAAGAAATCAAACGATGTATTGCATTAAGCAAATCTGCTGCAAAAGACGTTTTTGAAGTGTTCAAGAGCTAATAAGTCAGTTTGAGGACTAAGGTGTACCTGACCCAAGTCATGATATTCTCAATCAATTCATATGCATGTGAAAGTTTTACAGTGAATAAGGAAGACCATAGAAGAATGGATGCATTTGAATTATGGTGCTGGAGAAGAATATGACATGTACTGTGGATGGCCAGAGAGCAAACAAATCTGTGTTGGAAATACAACTAGAATACTCCTTAGATACAACAATGGTTAAGACTGTCTCTCGTACTTCAGACATGTTATCAGGAGGGATCAGTACCTGGAGAAGGACTTCATGCTTGGAAAAGTGGAGGGTCAGTGAAAAGGTGGAAGATTCCCAAAAAGATGATTGACACAGTGGCAGCAACAATGGGCTTAAACATAACAATATAACAATAATTGTGAGGATGGCGCAGGACCCGGTGGTGTTTCATTATGTTGTGCACAAGGTTGCTCGAGTCAGAACTGACTTGCAGACACCTAACCACAGCAACAGTAGTATAAAGTAGGTACGTCTATATTGAGCTGGAAAAATGGCCATGATATTAACAAGTGGAAAAACAAATTGTGGTCCCTGGTTGTTGGGAATAGTTACTTGGTCAGCTGCTAACCAAAATGTTGGGGCTTCAAGGAGCCTTGGAGGAAAACCTTGACAATTTCCTTCCAAAGCGATCAGTCATTGAAAACCCTATGGATCCCATTTCTATTCTGACACTCATGCAGGTCTCAGGAAATCTGAATGAAGTTGACAGCAACTAGATTTAAGAGGTGTGCAAACTCCTGGTGTGGTGTTGTAGGATCAGCACTGGACTGCGAACCACCAGGTCAGCAATTTAAACCCACCAGCTGCTCCTTGGAAACCTTATACAGGGTCACTTTGAGTTGGAACAGACTTGATGGTACTTCACAACAACAAAGGCTATGGACTCCTGGTGTGGTGGCGATCCTACAGAATCAGCAGTTCAAACCCACCAGCTGCTCCTTGGAAGCCCTATACAGAGCCACTATGAGTTGTAATCAACCCAGCAGCACTTAACAACAACAACAACAACAAACCCTGAGCCAGGAGAGACAAGTGGAAATGTAGACAGCATGGTCTTATTTGTATAGCAATAAAATGCAATAAAGAACAAGCCAGTGTAGAGAACATATCTGGAAGGATCCACTAGGATCTGCTGGACATGAGACTGGGAATGAGTAGGAGGTTGGGGGGGCAGGGGGACACGGAAAGAGAGGCTGAGAGACTAGAAATAATTTACTATTTTTAATGAATTATGTTCACCATGTGAATGCATTACTTTCATAAATAAAACTGCATTGAATTCTTTAAATCTCACTACTTTAAATTCCCTAAAATAGTCTCTAATTGCTGTCTTATTTTTCTCATTAAGAACATGGCTAGATTACAAATTCCTGGAGGGCAGAGAACAATCTCGTTAAATGTTTATTTGTTTAAAAGTTGTGACATCTGTGGCGCCCCACAGGCATTCCAGAACCAGGATATTTTGAGACTTGAAGACTTAAAAACTTGTAGGATCTGCCTAGAGCCATCTAAGGCCTGAAGAGTTTACAAAGAGGTTCCACTGAAGGCCAAAAAGAAGCCAGTGGATTTCCACGGCCAGTCAATCTGGATTTCTTGTTAAATAGGACAATTATTTCAGCCCTTTTCAGTCACATGAGTCTCCCAGAGGACAAGCAAGTCCCTCTAGAGACCAACTCACTTTCACCCTAAGCAATCATGACAGACACAAAGAATAAAAACCTAAGAGACTGTTCATGGCTAAATACGTATTTTCTGTGGCGCCACCAAAGGAGGGTGATTTGGAGATTAGGCAGTGAGTACAAAGGCCATATGGTGAGGGCTTGCCCTTCTCCATGGGAGGACCAGGGGGCACTGACAATCCATGCCCATCCCACCTCCCCTCCAGATTCACTTCCAGCTCCCCCACACCGCCAGCACTTCTGTCACACACTTTGACCCATTTCCCAGACAGAACCTTTTCAAAACCTAATGAAGATCTTACTGCTGGCTGCTCAACTGAGTTCAAACCTTCACCTCATAGCTTGACTTCCAGCCCCTTCAATCCAGGGTCATAGCTTGACTTCAAGCCCCTTCAATCCAGGGCCCCCGCCAACTTTTCTGGCCCCATCCTACCTACTGCCCTTGCTCTCGTCCTCAAGCCACACTGGCTTCTTTTGTTTCTCGAAATCACCATCTCTTTTCTGCCCCCTGCCTGGGTTCTTTTTATGCCCTTCCAGATCTGCTCTGCCTCCATATTGCCCCAGAAGTGACAGGTCCTCGTCGCTGTACAGATAGGGCAGGCTAGAGTTTGTCTGAGGCTCTACACTAATTCAGAGCAGAGGGGCCCTTTGTAGATCCCTCCATATCACTATTGTGGGTGCTCCCTTTTGGAACCTCCAGGGCCCAGTCACAACTTTTCTGCTGATCCTGGGGAACTGAGAGCAAGCAAAGAACGCATCTAGAGGGTTTCAGAAAGATACACACAAAGCTGTGATTTCTGTGACTCTGAACCTCTAATCTTGTCTCAGGTTTTTGGTGTATAGTCAGGTTTTCTCAGTTTTGTCTAAAGAAACCTGTCCCTTTCTCTCTTTTCTCCCTATCTCCTCCCCATGCCAGCTACAAGTCCATGGACTAGGGCAGTGAAGGGCTGATGTTGCACCTAATCCCGATAGGTAACAGAGATTTATGTCTTCTCTCAGCCGAACAATAACAGCAATGGCTGTTGGTTCAAATCACCTATATTGCTTGACTTTTTTCTTTTTTTTTTTTCAAGTACCCTATTAGGTACCAAAACTCCCTATTAAGGAGTCTTGGTGAGGCACTGCAGGCTAATGCACTGGACTGCAAGGTCAGTTTGAACCTCAAGGTCAGTAGTTCAAACTCACCAGCTGTTCCTCGGAGAACCCTATACAGGGTCACTATGAATCAGGTATGACTCAATAGCACATAACAACAACAACAACCCTATAAAGTACATTAACAGGGATAATTATTATGTCCAAGCTAGGAATGAGAACATTGGTGTCTAGAAAGTCCAACTACCTTGCTAAAGGTTGCACTGAGCAGTAAATTGGAAACTGGGCCTCAATTCTAGATTGCCTGATTGTTTCATTTTGTGTTGTTTGTTTTCTTGACACACCAGTCTTGTGTCTCATCCTCTTAGTACGTGCTCTTTGCTAGTTCTTACAGATGAACAAATCCAAATGGCAGTGTCTGGATTTTAATGGGTTCACAATTTAGATATTTTCATTTTCATGAGGAACCCAGAGATCCCATATTAACCCAGGCTAGTAAAAGAGCTGGTGCTAAGCAGGAAGAAACTTCCAGGACCCTGAGATCATGGAATCTCCAAGCTCACCGAGTGAGTCACGGGCCAGTATTTTTTCACGCCTTTTCTGCTCCAGATCTCTCTCCCAATGACTCACTCTCCCTATCTTTCCCTTCTCAGATGTCTCCACTCTTCCCCTATCCAGCTTAACCACGTCTAGGCCCTCCTACTTGCCCTCAAGGTGATCAGAGGCAGAGCCACAGGAAAAGGGAGAAACTGGTCCCAATATACCTGAATTAAATGGTTCCGCACTGCTGAGTGAGGTCCAAGAGTCTGGGGCTCTGGAAGGAGAGAATTAGGGGGTTCAGGTAGTAGTAGCTAACCTTGGCTGGCTCCTAGACTAGGTGTGTGATTGAAGGAGGTATGGTGTAGTCTACATAGGGCCCACTCCTAGGACGTGAAGATAGCGGAGGGACTGGGGGGCAGCAATGGTGGAATACAGACCAAGCTGGAACAACGCAGAAGAGCTGGGCTGACAGGGGCCCAGCAGAGCTGGGGAGGGGGCCTCCCATGGTTACTGTTGCTACCTCACTCCAGGAGAGGGCCAATGCCCAGCAGAAGCAGAGGGCAAGTTCAGGCTTGCAGTAGAGCCAACACAAAGAACCCAGCACAGAGGAATTTATGAGAAGGTGGAATCTTAGAATGAGAAAACTGGGAACAAACAACAGAAAAGCCAAAAAAGGCAGCCTAAGGATATAGTGAGCAGGAACTCATCCGGCATCTGTTCAGTGCCTATGGAATGAGTCAACACCAGCCAGTGTGTCTGTTTCTAACCCCACTCCTCACGGAGTCAAAGTCCCAGGGGAGAGGATCTGGTTGGCTCAGATGGAGCCACAAACTCTGGCTATTGAGGCCTCTCTAAGAAGGCGCCTGACCTTGGAAAGGTAACTCCCTAGGAGGAAATGGACTGATGAGTTCAGAAGAAGTGAATACTGGGAGGTCAGGAAACCAGAAATCTTCATTCCAGCCCAATAGTGGAAGGAGCAATCTCCAAGTCTAACCTGAAAAATGAGGATTTGAATTGCTCAGTGTCTTTATAAGTGTCCAAAAGACACTGTACCAAATTGTCAGTCAAGTCCCAAGCACTTCCTCTATATCAGCCATTTCTGGAGCTTTCTTTAAGTCTTGAAACTCCAGGCATTTGTGGAATAAGAAATGTAAAGTTATGTATATCATGCTCTGACATTTCTCACTGTAGTTTCCTGCCAAGTTCATTGTGTTTGGAGACCTCTCTGGAAGTAGCCCTGGGAGGCTCAGCCTATCATCAGTCTCACCTATTAAGGGCTAGAAGTCTTCCCAGCTGAGTATAGCAAGTCACTACGCACATAGGTAGGCAAATGTGTGCAAAAAGATGCAGCATTGGTTGAATTCCTGAAGACTGACAACAACCTAATGCCCACCAGGAGACTTCTTACATAAATCATGGTTCATTCACTGTCGGCCATCAAAAAGAAAGAGGCAGTTCTCTGTGTGTATTAAAATAGGATGTGTTCTAATTTGTGTTGTTAGTAACATGGTGCAAACATTACATAGACTGTAACCACACTTACATGCCAAATGCATATTTTGGTCCCCAAAACAGAAAATATCAGAAAGATGTTTACCTGTGCTTTATTGATTACACAAAGGCTTTCGATTGTGTGGATCATGACAAGCTATGGACAACATTGCAAAGCATGAGTATTCCAGAACACTTCATTGTACTTCTGAGAAATCTGTACCTGGACCAAGAAGCAGTTGTTCAAACAGAACATGGGAACACTAAATGGTTTAAAATTAAGATGTGTGGTAATGCTGTATCCTTTCACCAGACTTATTCAACCTGTATGCTGAGCAAATAATCTGAGAAGCTGGGTTATATGAAGAAAAACGTGGCCATTAGGATGGGAGGAAGACTCATTAACAACCTGCAATATGCAGATGATACAACCTTGCTTGTTCAAAGTGAAGACGACTTAAAACATTTACTTAAAACATTACTGATCAAAGAGAACAGCCTTCAATATGGATTACATCTCAATGTAAAGAAAACAAAAATTCTCATCACTGGACCAATAAACAACATTCTTATCAAAAGAAAAAAGATTGAAGTTGTCAAAGACTTCTTCTTGGAACACTCATGGAAACAACACTCACGGAAGCAGCAGTCAAGAACTCAAATGACGTATTGCATTAGGCAAATCTGTTGCACAAGAACTTTTTTAAGTGTTGAAGAGCAAAGATGTCAGCTTGAGGACTAAGGTGTGCCTGACCCAAGCCATGGTATTTTCAATTACCTCACATGCATGTGAAAGCTGGATAGTGAATAAGGAAGACTGTAGAAGAATTGATGCTTTTGAGTTATGGTGTTGGAGAAGAATATTGAAAGTGCCATGGGCTGCCAAAAGAACCAATAGATCCGTTTTGGAAGAAGTGCAGCCAGAGTGCTCCTTGGAGACCAAGATGGCCAAACTTCGTCTCTCATACTTTGGACATATTGTCAGGAGGGATCAGTCACTGGAAAAGGATATCATGTTTGGTAAGGTGGAGGGTCAGAGAAAAAGAGGAAGACCCCCAACGTGATGGATTGGCCAAGTGGCAGCATCAATGGACTCAAGCGTGGCAACAGTAGTGAGGTTGGCCCAGGATTGGGCAGTGATTCGCTCTGCTGTGCATAATGTCACCATGGGTCAGTTACCGACTCGATGGTACCTAACAACATCAATAACACATGTATATGTAGTAGGCACAAAACTATTAAAAGTATGCATAAGAATTTGGTTCCCACTCACTGTCTACACAATTGTTCTTGGGTGACACACACTGTTAAGCAGTCGGCTACTAACTGAAAGGTTGACAGTTCAAATCCATCTAGGAATTCCTCAAAAGAAAGGCCTAAAGAGCCATTTCTGAAAGCTCCTTGTTGTTGTTAAGTGCCATTGAGTCGGTTCCGACCCATAGCGACCCTGTATAGGGTTTCTGAGGAGCAGCTGGTGAGCTTGAGCCACTGACCTTGCAGTTCAAATGGCTTTGCAGTCTGGCACATTAACCCACCGCACCACACCATAACCATGACAAATCCTATGGAGTTCTACTCTGAACCCCAGGGGTCTCCATGAGTCCAAATTGACTAGTTGGTGACCAGTTTTGTTTTATTTTGTCGTTTCCTAAAAAAGAAGGAAGCTCCACAAAGCAACAGGAAACAGGGATGAATGCAGGAGTGGATGACCCAATGAGAAATATAAACATGGGTTTACTTGTGTTTACTTACTAATCTGTAGTGAACAGTATTACTACAGATTAGTAATTAAGCACAAGTAAGCTTGTGCCTACCTTAAGGACTGTTTCCTTGACAAGGATTGTAAATTTGAAAAGAAGCGTTGATTCTGTAGGAAGGTGCTATGGGGTTGGAGAGGAAAATACCAGCCATACTTAGAAGCAAAATCTTTGATGTGGTGAAAAAAATTTGAAATTGTTAACTATGCATTAGTCAATAAACACAAATAGTACCTTGCTTCTTGAGTAATCTGACACTGGATGAGGGAGGTGGAAAGTCAGAAGGTAGTATGGGAGAAGAAGAAAGATTTTGGGGGTCAGATGAGAAGCTACCTTCAAGGAGTTTTGCAGGGTGGTATAATCTTGTTCTTGTTAAGTGCTGTCAAGTTGGTTCTGACCCATAGTGACCCTGTATAGGGTTTCCAAGAATCAGCTGGTGAGCTTGAACCACCAACCTTGCATTTCAAACTGACTTTGCTTTGCAGTTCAGCACATGAACCTGCAGCAGTACACCAGGACTCCTGGTATAATGTTAAGCAGATTTCATTCTTAGGGGCCATCCAACATCTGAACCCTGCCTATGTTTAGAGAACCTTGTCTTTATGAAACAGAAATGCTTCCTAACAGAAGCTAAAGATGCCAGAGACTCACTTTTCCAACTGCAGGTGCAGGTAGGGTGTGACACATAGTCTAGGCTCCACCAAGCAGATATGCTCAACAAAGTTTAAATCAGAAATGAGTCACAGGAAGTCTCCAGGCCTCTGTAAAGTCCATTAGGGACAGGGTGGCAGGACAGCAACGGCAGCAGTCCTCACTGTTAATAATCAGAGTCCATAGTGGGTGCCATGCTGTTGCATACTGTAGCCTCTAGCACCCATGTTGGAAGCCAGAACATTTTAAATAGGCCAACTCAGGATTTTGGGGGGTGGGGGGGTGGGGGGGTGTTACCTGTAGAGCCTCCCAGCTGTGAACTAACAAGAGACACTGTGAGCACCCAATATTATCTAGAAGAAAACAGCCATTTCTGTTGCTTACAACCAAGAATCTGACAAACATATACGAGTGCTGTGTACCCTCATTCTTGTGGGCCCAGCTGATCCTCAGTAAAAAATCTACCAGAAATAAAGATTATTTTCAAAGCGAAGTCTAAGATTACTGTTTATTTTGGACATGGCACTATGCTAAGGTAACAACACGAAATCCCAGTTTCATTTGGGTTACATTTTTGGACACATTTTACAATGATGGGAAAGATATCCACCAACCTGTTCACCGTGGAGTCTTTTGTCTCATTTTACCTTCTTCTAAAGGTGCTCTGGTAGCGTAGTGGTTACGAATCAGGCTGCAAACCTCAGGGTCAGCAGTTCGAAACTACCAGCTGTTCTGCAGGAGAAAGATGAGACTTTCTTCTCGGAACCCGGTACAGGGTGGCTATGAGTCGGAACCGACTCCACGGCATATTACAACAACAACAACAACAACAACAAAGGTGCTGTGGGTTAATGTGCTAGACTGCAGTGATGGTTTGAACTGCAAGGTCGGCCCTTCAAGCTCACCAGCTGCTCCTTGGAAACCCTATACAGAGTCGCTGTGGGTTGGAACCGACTCGACCAACAGCACTTAACAACAATAACAAATGGTTTGAACTTTTTTTTTTTTTAACCATTGTGTTGTTGTTGTTGTTGAGAGCCGTGCAGTCGGTTCTGACTCATAGAGACCCTGTAGAGGGTTTTTGAGGAGCAGCTGCTGAGTTTGAACCATCAACCTTTCGGTTAGCTATCCAGTGTTTATCCTCCAGCACCACAGACATACCATAGTCATATATTATTTTTAAATGTTTTTAAAAGTCTAAAATAATTATTTAAAAGAAGAATGTGATGTATCTACAAATACATTAAACCAGAGTGCCTGGCTGACAGAAAAGATAAAATAGAATATGCGTTCTGGCAAAAGGCAAAGCCTTTTTAAGAAGCAGGTGGTAAAATAATTGTTAGCCTGCTAAAGTCAGTTAAGAATCTTAATTTCGCTTCTCTTAATGCTGTTTTCTATTACTTGTGCAATGAGTAATTCATCTGACAGTAATCTTAAACAAGAAGCTCTGTTCTGCAGCAGACCTACACAAAGGAAGAGACAGGGATGGAGAGAAGAATGGGTCCCCATTATCGAGAAGAGGAAGGTGATAGAGGAGCTCAGGAGGCCCACAGATCACCCACATTCTAAATGGGTGGAGACTAGCAAGACCATCTGTTGCAAAGTCAAAAATGGGGGGAGGGGCCAAATGAGCCCCAAAGATCAACTTTAAACCTTAAACCCAAAAAAAAAATCCCCCATAGTCTTCTGAAAACCAAACAGTTTCATTAGTAAAGAAAGTCTGCCTACACCTATGCAGTAGCTCAAAAGAGGGAACAAATCCTTACAGCAAGGATCATTCCCACCCAGACAGGGATGGGCAACTTGGACATTGGCTACCCAAAATGGGGGTGTGGGAGCTACAAAGGCAAGAAGTGACTGGCTTACAAGCTTTCAAGAGGGAACCTAGAGCCAGAGTGCCAGGAGGAAGGTAGAATCTCCACTGAGTAGTATCCAATCTGTCTAGGCAGGGCTGATGAAATGAAATGCAGACAGATCTCTTGTGATACAATAGTGAATAATTGTTATCAGGACTGATTGTGAGGGTTGGAAATGTAAAGGTAGACATTTTATTGTAAGGAGGGGAGCGATTAACTTTC
>NW_006408898.1:718939-723382 GCF_000296735.1 Chrysochloris asiatica
ATAGAATGAATGTAAAACTAATGTTCTCCCATGTAAACGATCACATAATTCATAATAAAACATTTAAGAAAAAAAAAAAAAAAGTCTGCCCTAAGCATTGTACTTGTCTAAAGAAATGTACCCAGATGGAATCAAATTGACAACAGTAACTCAGAAGACTAGATTAGAAGTGAACGGCACAGTGAGTTTACGTTTAATGAGGAAGGTGAGTCAGACAAGGAGGGTCAGAATGATTGCTCAACTTTTTAAAAAACCTTTTTATTGTGATTTGGGTAAAGGTTTACAGTCTTTGCACAACTTAAAGAATGTAATCAATGTCACTGAATTGTAAAGGTAGAAATCATTTCCTTGGTATAGGTTCTACTGTATATATTTTCAAAAATAAAAAATATATCATAGCTATTTTAAAAATAATTTATCAATGTATTTTTTCATAATTTAATAAATGTGGTATCTTGAGTTCCAAATACATAAATAATCTCTTTTTATTATAAATAAATAAATAAGCATTTTTATACAAGTGTGGTATCACAACACCAATACAACAACAACAACAAATCCAAACCGGTTGCCATTGAGTTCATTCCGATTCCTGGCAATCTCATGAGCCACACACAGCAGAATTGCTCCATGGGGCTGTCTTGGCTGTATTTTTTTTTAATGTTTTATTGTGAATTATGTGATAATTTACATTGAAGAACATCAGTTTTACATTCATCCTATTGTGTATCATGTATCATTTCATTGCCATGGTTACAATCCCCTCCATGCATCTTCAACCAACCAAAGGGTATACCCTGCAAGCCTGCCCCCAGGTCATTAGCACACAGCCCCTCTCCCTCTCTGGGTCTAGAGTCCCCAGCTGCTCCATTGCTCCACATCATCGTCTCTGCCTCCATCTCTGACGTCACTGCTTCTCTGTGTAGGGTCCCGCACTTCACTCCTCACCCTTGGACTGCAAAATCAACCACCACTCTCCTCCTTTTGTTACAAAACGTCTACCTTTACATTTTTAACCCTCACAGTCAGTCCTGATAGCAATTATTCACTACTGAACCACAAGAGTCCTATCCGCATCTCCTTTCATCAGCTCCGTCCAGGCAGATTGGAAACCACTCAGTGGAATTCTACCTTTTCCCGTATCCTCTAGAACTAGGCTCCCTCTTGAAAGTTTGTAAGCCAGTCACTTCTTGCCTTTGTAGCACCCCCACCCTTTTGGGTATTGGCTGTAATATTTTACAGAAGCAGATCTCCGGGCCTTTATTCCAAGGTCCTACTGGATAGGTTCAAACCCTAGCCATTAGATCACCTCTTGTGCCACCCAGGGACTCTGGTATTTCCGTAGAGTGGAATAAGTCTTAGCAGTAGAAAGGGATGAAAAAACAACAAAACAAAACAACAAAACAACTACTTATACATAAAAACACACAAGAACCTCATAGACATTGTGTTGAATGAAAGAATCCAGATGCAAAAAATGCATACTGTATGGTTCCATTTATATGAAATTCTAGAAAAGACAAAACTATGGTTGTTAAAGGTGTGAGAGAGATTGACTGCAAAGGGTTAACAGAAAATTTTTCTGGTGGTGGACACTTTCTCTAACTTGATTATGTTGGTGTTTACACTGACTTATGGTGCCGTTGTTAAGTGCTGTCAACTTGGTTCTGACTCAAAGCGACCCTGTATAGGGTTTCTGAGGAGCTGCTGCTGAGTTTCAACTTCTGACCTTGTGGTTCAAACTGATCTTATGGTCGAGTGTTTATCCTACAGCACCACACTGATGTATACAATTGCCAAACTCCTCATTGTTGTATACTTGAAATGTGTGAATTTTATTGCATGCAATGTATACTTCAGTAAAGTTCTTGGGGGTTTGATTGTTAAACAGAGGTAAGGGAGTCCTAGTGTGGCATTATAGGATATGCACTGGATTGGTAACCACAAAGTCAGCAGTTTAAACCCGCCAGCAGCTCTGGGAAACCCTATACAGGGCCACTATGAGCCAGAACTGTCTCAACAACACACAATACCAACAACAAGGGCTTTAAGTGAGAACATGATGTGCTGGTTTACATTTTCCCTTTCGTTTTAAACATTTTATTGTGAATTGAGTGAAGGTGTAGAGGGCAGATCATCAGTTTTACATTCAACCAGTCACTGCAATGATTACAATACCCTCCATGCACCATCAGCTGACAGTATACAGTATTTACTTCTGTCAATTTTTTTTTTTTTTTATGTACACATACCACATTGAAATATATATTCGTTTAAATGTCCAAAGGGCACATTTTGCCAGCCAGCCTCCTGCCTGCAGGCACACTACCTTTCTCATCCATGGGCCTAGAGTCCTCTGCTACTCTCTCTATATCATCTCCTCTGCCACCATCTCTGTTGTTGCTGCTTTTCTGGTTAGGATCCCTTGATCTTCTCATGCTCTATCTTCTTGATGGTTCTAGGATCCTCTCTTACTGAAATGACAGACTAACTGAAACCAACTCTTAGTTACACCTCTTCTACATTTATAGTTGTGATAATCACCATTAGTCCTGATAACAATTACTAACAATTTAATCATAAAATCCTATCATCATCATCATCATCCCAAGACCCATCTGGACAAGAGGAAAACTATTCAGTGAGGAGTCTATGTTACCCCCCCTCGTTCTGACCCTAAGCACCCTCATGAAAGCTTGTGCCTTTATAACTCCCCAATTTTGATAGCTGAAGTCTAAGTTGTCTCTCCCTATCAACCCAGTGTACTCAGGAGGCGAGCTTGATCCTTGAAAAGAATCCCCTTTTAGTTGGAATTTGGGCAGCTTCATCCATAAGCAAAGGTCCAGGTTAACAAGTTATAGAAATTTATGCTTGCTTCCTGTACCCAACTTCTTTACCTTCATCTGATGGAGTTCTGGTACATTTTCTCTTGTATGTATGCTTGGTGGTATTTATGGATGCACAATGTAAGTGTTAGAAGTAATGTTGTCCTTCGGATTTAAGGAATTACTAGACCAGGCCAAACTTTCCAAGTGTCAGAGAGAAGAGCAAATGGAGTCCCTGTCCTTCTGTCTGCACGCTCTACATGGGTAGGCATCAAAGGAGAGTAAGGGCCTGAGTTCTACGTTCCCTGACTTCCTCCTACACAAGCCCTAGGAGACTCAGGACAAAAGGATGAGGACAGCGTTATTCTGAGCCTAGCCCAGAGCTTTGGATGACCCCAAGCTTGGGACATTTTCATCAGGAAAGTACCAAGTATGTGGGCTTCCTGGTAGTTGGTTCCATTTTATTTTCAGGATTTGATGGTTATCCCCAAATGGAAAAAGATGAGCAATATCATGAAAAGCAGACCCAAGAAAGCAACACCAGGATGACAGCTGACAGACCTGTGTGCCCACCTCTCAGCCAATGAGGAGCAGAGCCTTGGGGCTCCAGCCTGACCCACCACTCAGGCTCCAACCCTGAAAGCAGTGAGAGGTCCCAAGGGAGCCCCTGACTTTTGTCCTCAATCCATTCTCTCTCCACTCTAGGGCAGGAGTCCTGAGTTCAGGCTCTTCCCATTGTGGATCACTGGATATGGGTGAAAATCAGGCTAACACAGCATAACTATTGTAACTCCTGACCATCAAAAGGCAGAAGAGGTGAGACAGGGGTGGGAGGGACCCTAATTGCAAAACAGAGGAGCAGTCCAGTGTGAAAGGTCACAGGGAGTTCCAGCTACAGCCAGCTCCTGGCAGCTAACAGAAGATTGAGATGTATCAGAATGGAAGGTGGGCTCTAGATTGAAGGTAAATATTTTTATCCAGAGATCTTAACACTGCAAGGGCTTTTAGATGGCAAGATGTTCAGAAACTCTAAAGATGAATGTCAACTGCATCTAAGTTAAAAGAAAATTAATAACAATAGTTCATCATAATAGCAACCTTCATCTATCTGTAACCTCTTGGATTACAAAGTGTTTTGTTTAAATTATTTCACATGATTTTCCCAACAATATTACAGACAGACAGCATATTATTATTCAGTTTTAAGGTCATGCTATCAAATTTTACATCAGTTCAAAAATGTGCTTCATATACCTAATTCATTGACAATTATTACTTGAAATTGTAGATAGAATTGACTGCTACTAAAATTATTAAAGCATATTTAGCATATTTAGACCTTTCTGATACTCATAGAATATGTATATATATAAAGGAGCTCTGGTAGCATACTGGTTACAAATTGGGCTGTGAACCACAAGGTTAGCAGTTCAAAACTACCAGCCGTTCCACAGGAGAAAGATGAGGCTTTCTGCTCCTGTAAAGACTTACAGCCTCAGAAACTCTGTACAGGGTCGCTATGAGTTGGAACTGACTCCATGGCACATAACAACAACAATATATATAGAGATAGATAGATAGATAGATAGATAGATAGATAGATAGATAGATAGATAGA
>NW_006408898.1:723722-725480 GCF_000296735.1 Chrysochloris asiatica
GCTTTTGAGTTATGGTGTTGGAGGAGAATATTGAAAGTGTCATGAGCTGCCAAAAGAACCAATAAATCCATTTTGGAAGAAGTGCAACCAGAGTGCTCCTTGGAGGCCAAGGTGGCCAAACTTTGTCTCTCATACTTCGGACATATTGTAAGGAGGGACCAGACACTGGAGAAGGATATCATGGTTGGTAGGGTGGAAGGTCAGAGAAAAAGAGGAAGACCCCCAACGAGATGGATTAGCCAAGTGGCAGCATCGATGGACTCAAGCGTGGCAACAGTAGTGAGGCTGGCCCAGGATCGGTCAGTGTCTCATTCTGCTGTGCATAAAGTCGCTATGGGTCTGTACCGACTCAATGGCACCTAACAACAACATACTTTATTAGTGTTGTTGTCCCCCTTACATATCAACCAGGTTGAAAACTGGCTCCTCTATTCCTGGACTGTAAGATTAACTACTCCCCCTTTATGTTACAAAACCTTTACAGTTGTGACCATTGCAATTAGTCAGGATACCAACTACTCACTACTGAATCATAAGAATCTTATGCCCATCTCCTTTCACCAGACCAGTCTAGACAAGATGAAAATCATTCAGTGGGAATTCTACCTTCCCCTGTACACTCTGAAATTAAACTCCCTCTTGAAAACTTGTAAGCCAGTCACTTCATGCCTTTATAGACCATCTCCCATTTATGTAGCCAATGTCTATGTTGCCCTTTCCTATCACCCCTGTATACAGAGGGAGTAGGATGAAGACTTCTTCCCTTTCCATTGGTATTTTGAGCTACTACATACATAAGTAAGGAGCTTTGGTAGTGCAGTGGTTACGAATCAGGCTGCGAACCTCATGGTCAGCAGTTCAAAACTACCAGCTGTTCCACGGGAGAAAGATGAGGCTTTCTGCTCCTGTAAAGATTTACAGCCTCAGAAACCCTGTCCAGGGTCGCTATGAGTCAGAACTGACTCCACGGCACATAACAACAACAACAACAACATGCATAAGTATAGGTCAAGTTCATTAAGTTATAGCAATTTACACTTGTTTCTTTATCAAAAGTTTTTTTCTTCTTTTAATGCATTGTGATCATATGATAGAATTTTGCAAGACCAATGACTTCTTCATTGTAAATACCTTTTTTAAAAAAAGTAAGAGATGACTATCCACATGGACCTCACCAGATGAAACACACAGAAATCAACTGACTACATCTGTGGAAAGAGATAGTGGAAAAGCTCTATATCGTCAGCCAAAACAAGACCAGGGCAGACCTTGAACATATTTCATCTGAATCTAGAAGTCATCTGAAGAACGGATTTGATGCATTAGGCACTAAAGACTGGAAACCAGAAGAGTTATGGGATGACATCAAGAACATCATACAGGAAGAGCCCAAAAGGTCATTAAGATGACAAGAAAGAAGGAAAAGACCCAAATGGATACCAGAAGAGACTCTGAAACTTGTTTACCATAGTAGAGATGCTAAGGTAAATTGAAGAAATTAGGAGGTAAAAGAGCTGAACAGAAAAATTCAAAATGTAGTTCAAGAAAACAAAGTAAAATATAGTGAAATATGCAAAGAACTGGAATTAGGAAAACCAAAAGGGAAGCACACATTCAGCATCTTTCAAGCTGAAAGAACAGAAGACAAAATTCGAGTCTCAACTTTAAACACTGAAGAATTCTATGGGCAAAATACTGAATGATCCAGAAAGCATCAAAAGAAGATGGATTCATCAACTAAGAAGAGAAGGACTAAGA
>NW_006408898.1:725704-727595 GCF_000296735.1 Chrysochloris asiatica
AAAAAAAAAAGAAGATGGAAGCAATATAAAGTCACTGTAACAAAAAGATATGGCCGATGTTCAACCATTTTAAGAAGTAGCATATGAGCAAGAGTTAACAGTACTGAAGGTAGAAGTACAAGATGCACTGGAAGAACTGACAAAGAACAAGACTCCGGGAATTGACGGAATACAAATTGAAATCTTTCAACAAACTGATGCAGCACTGGAGGCACTCACTCATGTATTTACTTTGTAGTAAAGACCCACTGAGGGAAGAGCTTACTTATCAGCATTTTGTGAATTAGCTATCTGTCAGAAACTTGTGAGGGTCACACTGCTCACTCTGAATAGATAAGAAGAATAAAAAAATGTTTGGGCATAAAATCCTCGTATGACTTGTCAGCCTTCAACCAAATGTGGGTGTATGATCTTAGATTCTCAGACACCTAAGCTCATATACCCACATTTTACAGATGTGAAGACCTAGGCCACAGAGAAGGGGCTGGCCCAACAGCCAGAAGCCAAGATTACAATCCCCTATTGAGAGCAATCTGCACTTGCTCAGTACTGTATAATACTTGGTCTTGACATTTTGAAATAATATTCTTATCACAAAAGCAGTATCTTTTAGATATTTTTAACGTAGAAAAAGTAGCATATAATCCCCAATCAACTGTTTGATTCCTCAAATCGTCCTATATACAATCATATGAGCATACTTGCATCTTTTTTCCTTAACAAAAATGTGATGTTGTTATTAGTTGTCGAGTTGCTTCTGACTGGTGACAGATCACGTTGTGGAGGGGAGACTGCTCCATGGGGTTTTCAAGGTGGTGATCTTTTGGAAGCAGACCTCTAGGTCTGTCTATCAAGGTGCCTCTGGGTAGGTTTGAACCACCAACTTTTCACACAGTAGTGCAGCACTAAGTTAAGATTTGGACCATCCAGATGTGATACTAGTACAATATATTATAACTTGTTTCTTTTTCCTCTGAATAATAAACATTTTTCCAAATCAAATATCTTCTCTATTGTTTCATGATTGTTAATGACTACATAGCATTCAATTGAATGGACATTTAACAAACCCCAATTATTGGGCATTTAAGGCGGTTTTTTTCTGTTTTACAATGAGAATTCTTGTAGATGTTTTGCATGCTTTCATGACTATCTTCTCCTGGATGTTTTTTGTTGTTTTTATTAATATTGATAATTGTTGTTGTTGTTAAGTGCCATCGAGTCGATTCTGACCCATAGCAACCCTGTACAGGGTTTCCAAAGAGCAGCTGGTGAGCTTGAACCACTGACCTTGCAATTCAAACAGCTTTGCAATCTGGCGCATTAACCCACAGCGCCACACCAATTGATAATTGGCCCCCCCAAAATATTGTCACTTAACATGCCTCTAACACTACTTAAGTGTACTCACTTCCTCAACCCTCAGCAACACAGGTGGGGTTTTATCATTTTCTCATCATTGCCATATGCTTGGGTAAACACAAACTTTAAATTTGCATTTCTCTGCTTCCTGCTAAAATCAAACCTAGTGTGTTTACTGACTCATGAATTTTTTATAGCCATGTATGTCCTTTACTCACTTCCTATTGTAGTGTTTGCCTTTTTCTTAATTATTTCTAAGAGCCCTTTGCATATTTAGACTATTAATTCTTTGTCATACATGTTGTAGCTCTGAGTGGTTTTTATATTGTGTTCATGATATCTTTTTATAATTATGTAGTTAAGTCTACTAGTATTTCCTTGATTGATTCTGCTTATGTGGTTAGAGAAGTCTTTGCATTGTAAGGATAAAAACTGATCTGCTTGAGGGAATAGAAGCAAATACTATTGAATGATGATGCATGGAGGGAATTGTAATCATTGCAATGAAACAAAATACGATAAGATGAGT
>NW_006408898.1:729040-730605 GCF_000296735.1 Chrysochloris asiatica
GCGTTCTGCTCCTGTAAAGATTTACAGCCTCGGAAACCCTGTACAGGGTCACTATGAGTCGGAACCAACTCCACGGCACACAGCCACCACCAATCTCTGTGGAAGAAGAATGTCAGCTCTTTCTCTCATGGAAATGCTGGGTGGACTCAAACAGCCAACCTTTTGGTCAGCAGCCAAGTGCTTTACCATTGTTCCATCTGGGTTCCTTTGCAAGAGGATACTCAGTCTTACTGATTAATCAGGTAGGAAAGGAACAAGCGAGACCTGGCATAATCTGGGGCCAGGGAGGCCCCATCTTCAGTGTCAAGATGGGTGGAGCCAGCTGGCGCTTGGCTGCCTGAGGCCGATAGGAAAAAAGGCGCCTGATAGGAACTAGAAGCCGTATCCCCAGGATCATCTGTTGAGGCCCAGCTGGAAGGAACTACAGAAAACAAAAACAGGAAGAGGGGATGGTGTTTTGAACTGCTGGCATTATAAGGTGTGAGTTAAAACAGGATGGGGGCTAGACTGTTTGCGATTATTTACAGGATATCTAGACTTCTGCTTCCCTTTTACACCCAATTGAAGTGGATGAATCATATTTGTAGATATAACTGTTTGATGGTTTGGTCCCCTCATCTTTGATTCTTCCTCTGCTGGGAACAATTGTTGTTATTAAATACCATCAAGTCAGTTCCAACCCATAGCAACCCTATATAGGGTTTCTGAGGTACAGCTGGTAATCTTGAACCACCAACCTTGTGGCTCAAACCACATTATAGTCCAGCACAGTAACCCACAGCGCCACACCAGGGCTCCGCTGGGGACTATAGTGAAGAACATGTCAGAGCTGCCTCCTCCAGGAGCCTCAGTCTAGTGACTCCAGCACTTTCAGTTCTGTATTCTTGGAAGGACCTGGGCCTTTGCCCGCCAACAGTCTCCTTCTCTTCAGGGACTTGGGTTTGCCTCTAGCTGTCAAACAACTCAGATCAAAGTAGAGACCAACAGCATCCTTTATAGGCACACATAACAGTTCACAGAGAGGCTTCATCCAGCAGTTCAATGATGTCACCAAGAACCCATTTCTCTCCTTGGCTCCACCCTGCCTTCCTCACTGGCAGTATCCTCCTCAGCATATGCCAGGGGACCCTTGTGCTTCGTTTTCACAAGCAGCAGGAAAGAGAAACTTTCTTTGCCCAAGAATTCCCATCAAAAGTCTGAGATGCACTTTGATTAGACCATAATTGGTCACATGGCCATCCTGGAACTAATCACTGGAGGACGAAATGTCTTAGAGCTAGAGCCACTTTAAGTCCCCAACTAAAAATCTGAGGTTGCTGTGAAGGAGAAAAGGGAATAAGAAATGGATGCTGGGATGCCAACAAGTGTCCACTACATCATAAAGTGTTTACTACATCAACAAGTGTCCACTACACCAACAAGTGTCCACTACACCAGAAAGTGTTTACTACACCAACAAGTGTCCACTACACCAGAAAGTGTTTACTACACCAACAAGTGTCCACTACACCAACAAGTGTCCACTACACCAACAAGTGCCCACTACACCAGAAAGTGTTTACTAC
>NW_006408898.1:732086-740294 GCF_000296735.1 Chrysochloris asiatica
GAAGGCTGTGCTCTTTGATCTTCATCAGTAAATGTTTCAAGTCCTCTTCACTTTCAGCATGCAAGGTTGTATCATCTGCATATCGCAGGTTGTTAATGAGTCTTCCTCCGATCCTGATGCCACGTTTTCTTCATAGAACCCAACTTCTCGTATTATTTGCTCAACATACAGGTTGAACAAGTTCTGACTCATAGTGACCCTGTATAGGGTTTCCAAGGAGAAACTGGTGAGCCTGAACCACTAACCTTTTAGTTCAAATGGCTTGGCAGTCTGGTGCATTAACCCACAGCGCCACACTAGGACTCCTATATGCACCATAAAAGGGCCAATCATTTGAAATCCAAAGGACAACACCAACCTAAGGACAAAGTTAACAAGAGATGGGAAGGTGGGTGGAACAGAAACAGAAACCACAGGGAGGAAGCAGGATAACTGCTGTTGCATGGAGGGAAATGTAATCATTGGGATGAAACAAACTGTATGATTTGTTGAATGTAAACCTGGTGATCTTGTCTGTAAACCTTCATTCAATTTACAACAAAAAGTTTTAAATAAAGATAGAGACTTGTCCTTAAAGTTCTTCCCAAGCTCAGGATTTAAAATCTTTGCCAGCTCCAGAGTAAGGCTTTTTGTTGTCGCTTACTGCTGCTGGTTATGATTCATAGTGACACTGTATAGGGTTTCCAAGTGACTGGTGAGCTTGAACCACCAACCTTGCGGTTCAAACCAACTGCGGGGTCCAGCACATTAACCTGCAGCACCACACCAGGAGTCTAGGATGAGGCTTAGTCCATCCTTAAACTTACCTTCGTCCAGGGTAAGATTAAAGCAATGCAAACACAGGAAGTAAATGTGACCAAAATCAGGAACTAGAACCTTCATTCCAGGCAACTTCAGGTTCTCATCACCAAGTCTGGTTAGATTTTCACTTAAGGTCACACGCAAAGCTCTAAGTGACAGAGGCCGTGTAACAGTATTTAGTCTGGGAAACAATATGTAGCTAGTAGAGAAAAAAGCTCCTGGTGACTCCAGCAGGTCTGCTACAGCCATGGTTCTTCCTAAGACGCTCTTGGCTGTTTCTTGTTGCTAGGAGGGCTGCTCAGGGGGAAGGCAAGCAAGAAAACCAGTCCTAGGCTGGTGTTAGCCCAGCAGCTTTGCAAAGGCATTTTCTGGGAACAGCCTCACTATCTCCCCACAACACATTTGCATCATCCTCCCCTTTAAATAGATCAGCGGCTCCTACCCATGAACTCTGCTCTGTTCAGTAGAAATTTCTGCAAGGGGGAGTGATGAAGGAGAAGTAGATGAACTCTATGGCTGAGACTGGTTACAGAACCATCGTGTCTCAGTTTCCTCTGAGGTCAAGGTAGATGAAGCTGCTATAGACCACGGGGCTCGCCTGGGAAAGCCAGTGCTCACCTGTGGGCAGTTGGAACATGGAAGCAGCATCAGTCCCATTATCACTATACTGGAAAATCAGACTTTTTAGCCCAGTACTCCACCTTGGTTTATTTATATAGGAGATCTTACCAAGAGTACCAGAACCCCAAGAACAAAATCCTAGAAATGGGTAACAGAGGCAGAAACATGCCATCTACAAAGCCAAAAATCACCTCTCTGTTCTTTTCTATTTTCCCTTCTCTTTCAATCCCCACCCCCACACACACACTTATTTTTATTGACTTCGAAGACCCAAAAGCACAAGTTACAGGTTTCCTCCTCCAAGGACATGTAGGAGGTGGTCTTCATTGTGTCTGGTAGACTGATCAGATGGCTGCATTTTTTCCCCCCAGAAGGAACTATTGCCAAAGCACACACCAAATGGTGTTTTAAAGATTCTTCAATAACTTTCTTAGCACTCACTCACCTTAGGCCGAAGAGTCCAGATGACATATAGCCAGCCCATTTACCTCAGATTTGGAAGTGCTGCTGCCTTGTTGTCTGAATGCTTTTCCTGCACATGGAGGAGCACTGGATAAACAACCCCCAACTATGCACTAACGATCTCCACCATTACAATGATACCTTCCCTAGTGTGCTGGCTGTAGGACCTTGGATTGGTCTCCTCATCTCTATCACAACTCGACAGCACTTAATAGCAACATCAATCACGAATTCGTCTCTCATCTGTAAAGTGTAGCTTCCAGATTGAGTTCTTGTGAGGATTAAATGAGTCAGAGCAGAGAAAGTGTCAAATTAATGTGAGCAATGACTAATCCTGCATCATCCTACTCACTGTCTGATTTGCTTTGGCCAACCCTGTTCAAAAATTACATGGCACAGAAAATCTAAATTGTGTCTATTCCATAATTAAGCAAAGACTAGAATAAAATATGGAAAAATAAAAACAGTACATTGGGAGTCATGGGTAGATGAGTTTATAATGTACCATTTAAATAGCATAGAAAATAATCATATTCCGTGGATTTTAATTAAATATATATATATGTTGCAATATCCAAGAAGGGAAGAGAAAAAACTTACTTTCTTCAGCTTCTGTCTTAGCTATAGATCCAGTTCTCTATTATCCGAGTATAACAAAAATTTGTTATCCTAAAATTTAGTGACTAAGTAGGCATGTTATTTACTGACAATTTGGGGGATCATGAATTTGGAACGGTTTCAGCTTGGTTACTCTTCTCTGCTCCACATGGCACTAACTGAGGAATCTCAACTGGAGTTGGGGAATCAACTTCCAAGATGAGTTATTCACACAGCAAGCAAACTGGTGTTGGCTGTTAGCCAAGAGCTCAGGCAGGGCTGTTGGCTTGGGGGCTTTGATTGCTCTCCATGAATCTGCGTGGCTATCTCAGGATAGTCAGATTTCTTACATGGCAACTACCATTCCCCAGAGTGAGTGCTTTAAGAGACAGGAAGTGGAAGCTGCAGCTCTGGGGATGGGCAGTGTTACTTCTGCCAAATTCTATAGATCAAAGTGAATGCAGAACAAACTTGATTTAAGGCGAGGGAACACACACCAGACCTCTGTGAAATGAGAATCAAAGATCATGTGATCATTCTAGAACTGTTACCATTTTCGGATGCCAGACTTGCGTGCTGGTGCTACAAACAAGCCAACTACCAATATCTCTTATTTTACACATTTATATTTCTCTTTTTTCCCCTGGACCTCTCATTCCTTTCTAATTCCTGGTCCTTTATCCATCCATCTCTCATATCTGCTGATGCTCATCTCCAGTTACAACTTCAAAAGGTTCACTATTTTTCAAAAACTTCAAGTCAATCAAGACCTTTAGAGTCAGACCTGGGTTAGAAACAACTTTATCGATTGTTTGTGACCTTGGACAAGGTATTTAATATTTAAGGCTCAACTTTCTCACCTAAAATAAAAAGGCTAGCTCGTACAAGAAGCTCTGATAGCATAGTGGTTATGAGCTGGTCAGCCATTCAAAACTACCAGTAGCTCCAAGGGAGAAAGATGAGGCTTTCTGCCCCCATAAAGATTTACAGCCTCTGAAACCATGTACAGGGTAGCTATGAGTCGGAACCGACTCCAGGACACATCACCACCACCACCACCATTTTATACAGTCTTAGGAAACAATGTATTTAGCAAAAATTTTAAAGTCTGACAATACCAAGTGTTGACAAAAACTATGATGAGTGTATGTTGTTGTTAAGTGCAGCAGAGTTGATTACAACCAATAACAACCTCATGCAAAACAGAAAGAAACATGGCCGAGGCCAGCGCCATCCTCACAATAGTTATGATTGAGCCCACCACTGCTGATGCTGGACCAATCAATCTCGGTGAGGGTTTTACCAAGACTATAAACTGGTTCAATTTTGGATAGTAATTCTATAAGATTAAAAATAAATAAATACTTCTTGTTGTTGCATGCCGTGGAGTCGGTTCCAACTCATAACAACCCTGTACAACCCAGTAATTCTACTCTACCATACAGACTTTCTTAGTAATCTAGTATTGCTATAAGAGAAATACCACAAGTGGATGACTTTAACAAACAGAATTTTATTTTCTCACAGTTTAGGAGGCTAGAAGTTTGAATTCAGGGTTCCAGCTGTAGGGTAAGACTTTCTTTCTGTGTCAGCTTTGGAGGAAGGTCCTTATCCATTCAGGTTGTTTCCTGGCTCCTCGGAGACCTCCATTAAAATCCATTTTTCCCCTTCTCTATTTGTAATGGTTGCTCCATGGGAGAAAGATGAGACTTTCTGCTCCCATAAAGATTATAGCCTCAAAAACCCTGTACAGGATCACTATGAGTTAGAACCAACTGCATTGCACACAACCACCACCACAACTACATATGGTATGTCGCAAAAGAATGACGACCCTAAGAACTCAGATTATCTTTCCCCATCCCTCTAAATGTAAACATGAATTGATTCCTTTTTATTGCTACCAGTTTTTATAATTCAATTAAATCATGGGCTCAACTGCAGTAATGACTACTTAAGTTTGGGACTGTAACAGAGGGCTAGCTGGCTGTCCCAGTATAGAACTCCAAGTTTTACCTGGGTATATGTTGTTAAGTGCCATCAAGTCGGTTCCGGTTCATGGTGACCTTGTATAGGATTTCCAAGGAGCAGCTGGTGTGTTTGAACTGCCGATCTTGTACTTAGAAGTCCAGTGCTTATCCTACAGTGCCACACCAGGTCTCTAGTTGGGTACATAGCCACTGCAATTAAAAACCACATATCCCAAGGTACAAGCTGAAGGAGAAAGGAAAGAACTTCTTTACCGAAGAATCCCCACTCATAAATGTACAGGAATAAGAAACATAGAAAACCATCATTTGACAACAGCCTTAATTCAAGAAAGATTTATCAACGGATACTAAGACCACCAGACAAAAGACTGCTGGGACATAGAATATTCACATAATTTCAATGCATGAATTCCAAGAGAGAGGAAAACAAACACACTGTCATCTAGTCAATTCCAACTCACAGCAACTATATAGAGGGTTTCCAAGACTGCAAAGAATTATGGCATGAGAAAACCTCATCTTTCTCCCAGAGTGACTGGGGAATTTAAACCACTGATCTTGTGGTAGGAGCCCAACACCTAACGCATACCACCACCAGGGCTTCTTATAGGAGAAAAAGTACT
Organism: Chrysochloris asiatica; assembly: GCF_000296735.1. Taxonomy (NCBI): domain Eukaryota; kingdom Metazoa; phylum Chordata; class Mammalia; order Afrosoricida; family Chrysochloridae; genus Chrysochloris; species Chrysochloris asiatica. The sequence goes on from NW_006408898.1 coordinate 737,182, forward strand.
TTTAAAATGGAGATATGTGGCCAACACCACCTGTATTGGTTGTTAAACTATCACAGCTCAGTACAGTACTTTGCTGTGATGCTAGGGCTGGGCTGGGCCTCTTTCAACCTTATTTGTTTGCCAGCTTCTTCCCCGTTGTGCCCTGCCAATGTGTGTATTTGGAAGAGGAAGGCAGCTATGGGGAGACTGCAGGCTGGAGGAAGGAAAAGGAACTTACTCTTTGTTTGCTTCCGGTTCCTATAAATTCACCCTCACAATATTTCTTCACTCCCAACAGTAGCAGTTCCTTCCTGTAAAGCAACTGAATCCTGTTTACAGTCTTTCAGCTCTCACAGAATCAGCTCTTCACATACCTCTTAGTATCTCCAACTGCCTTCCCCAGTGGTTTCCAAGGTTACAGGCAGGGGTACCAGCCAAACAGTGACCTTTCCGGAGAGGTCTGAATTTCAGCTTCATAGGGATGTTTCTCCAAACTTCTAAAGCTTTACTGATTCTAACCTGTTTCCTTTGTTCACCAGCCTCTGTAGTTATTATCTCCATGTTACCTTGTTGTAGCAATTATTAGGTACCGTGGAGTAAGTTCCGACTCATAGTGACCCAATGCACAATAGAATGAAACACTGCCCAGTCCTGCACTATCCTCACAATTGTTACTATGCTTGAGGCCATTGCTACTGCTACTGTGCTAATCCGTATCACTGGGGGTCTTCCACTTTTAAGCAGACCCTCTACTGTACTAAGTATAGTGTCCTTTTCCAAGGACTAGTTAGTTAGGTGGAGTCCTGGTGTGGCACTGTGGGATAAACCACAAGGTCGTTGGTTCAAACTCACCAGCTGCTCCTTGGAAGCCCCATACATGGTCGCTATGAGTTGGAACTGACTCAGTAGCACATAACAACAACAACAACTGTCGAGTCAATACTGACTCATAGCAATCTTATACACAACAAAATGAAACACTTCACGGTTCTGTGCCAACCACACAATTGTTGTTACTCTTGAGCCCATTGCTAAAGCCACTGTGCCAATCCATATCGTTGGGGGCCTTCCTCTTTTTTGCTAACCTGCCACTTTACCAAGCATGATGTCCTTCTCCAGGAACTGGTCCCACCTGATAATAAGCCTGAAGTATGAGAGACAAGAGGAAGACCCCCAATGAGATGGATTGGCCAGGCGGCAGCACCGGTGGACTCAAGTGTGGCAACAGTAGTGAGGTTGGCCCAGGATCGGACATTGTTTCGTTCTGCTATGCATACGGTTGCTAAGAGTCGGTGTCGACTCGATGGCACCTAACAACAACAACGACAACATGAGAGACAAAGTTTGGCTATACTGGCTTCTAAGGAGCATTCTGGCTGTACTTCTTCCAACACAGATTTGCTTGTTCTTTCGGCAGTCCTTGGTACTTTTAATATTCTCCTCCAATACCATAATTCAAATATATCCGTTCTTCTACAGTCTTCTTTATTCATTGTCCAATTTTCATAGGCATATGAGGTTATTAAAAATACTATGGCTTGGGTCAGGCACACCTTAGTCCTCAAACTTACATCTTTGCTCTTCAACACTTTAAAGAGGTCTTGTACAGCAGATTTACTTAATGCAATACATCATTTGATTTCTTGACTGCTGCTTCCATGAGTGTTGATAGTTGACCTGAGCAAAATGAAGTCTTTAACAACTTCAACCTTTTCTCCACTTATGTATTGGTCCTGTGATGTTATTTATTGATCCATTGGTGAGGATTTTTGTTTTCTTTACATTGGGTGCAACCCATACCAAAGGCTGTGGTCTTTGATCTTCATCAGTAAGTATTTTAAATCGTCTTCACTTTCAGAAAGCAGGGTTGCATATCACAGGTTGGTAATGAGTTTTCCTCTAATCCTGATGCCACATTTTTCTTCATATGATCCAGCTCCTTGGGTTATTTGCTCAGCATACAGATTGAATAAGTATGGTGAAAGAATACAACCTAGGTGCACACACCTTTCCTAATTTTAAACCATTCTGTGTTCCCTTGTTCTGTTCAAACGACTGCCTCTTGATCTATGTACAGGTTCCTCATGAGCACAACTAAGTGTTCCGGGATACACATTAACTGCAATGTTGTCCATAGCTTGTCGTGATCCACACAATCAAACACCTTTAAATAGTCAAAAAAGCACAGGTGAATGTATTCTCTGCTTTCTGTCAAGATCCATCTGACGTCAGCAATAATATCCCTCATTCCACATCCTCATCTGAATCCAGCTTGAATTTCTAGCAGTTCCTTGTCAATGTACTGTTGAAACCGTTTTCAAAATTATCTTTAGCAAAAGTTTACTTGCATGTGATACTAATGATGTTGTCCGATGATGTCCACATTCTGTTGGGTCACCTGTCTTTGGAATGGGAACTGAAGGCATTGGCAAAGAACAAGGCTCTGGGAACTGATGGAATACAAATTGAAACATTTCAACAAACTGATGCAACACTAGAGCCACTCATTCATCTATGCCAACAAATTTAGAAGACAGCTACTTGGCCAATTTATTGCAAGAAATCCATATTTGTGCCTATTCCAAAGACAGGAATAAAAATTGAAATCTTTCCAAAAAAGTGAGGTGGCACTGGAGGTACTCTCACTCATCTATGCCAAGAAATTTGTAACACAGCTATCTGGCCGACTGATTGGAAAAGATCCATATTTGTGCCCATTCCAAAGAGAGGTAACCCAACAGAATGTGGAAATCGTCGGACAATATCTTTGATATCCCAAAAGAGTAAAGTTTTACTAAAGGGAATACAGAACCAGCTGCAAGCATACATGGACAGAGAACTTACAGAGATTCAAGCCGGATTCAGAAAATGCTGTGGAACGAGGGATATCATTGCTGATGTCTGATGGATCTTTGCATAGATGATTGAGTGCCTCTGTGACGCCTCACTTTCTTAAAAGATTTCAATTTTTATTCCATCAATACCTGGTGCATTGTTCTTTGCCAATTCCTTCAATGTACCTTGGACTTCTTCTTTCAGTATCATTGGCTCTTGATGATGTTACCTCTTGAAATTTTTGAACAGTAACCATTTCCTTTTGGTACAATGACTCTGTGTATTCCTTCCATCTTCTT
>NW_006408898.1:746237-757886 GCF_000296735.1 Chrysochloris asiatica
CACAATAAAAACCTTAAATTAAAAAATAAATAAATAAATAAATAAAAGTGATGATGGAAACTGGAAAAATAAAAAAAGGTATTTGCAGTGTAGAAGTCATTGGCCTTGCAAAATTCTATCATGCAATCTTTTGCATAATTTTTATCACCAAAGCAGTATTAGCCAACTACTGATCCTTCCTCTTTGTTGCCAGTAATTATCAATATATCTTGATAGCATGTTGGATCAATTTCAACACTGAAATTTGAACAGACCGAAGAAGTTGGTAGAATTCTTCAATTTCAACATCATTGGCCTTTAGTGGTTGGTGCATAAATTTGTATAATTGTATTAATTGGTCTTCCTTTTAATCATCCTATCACAGACATCATTATACTTCAAGATAGATTTTGAAATGTTCTTTTTTACAATGAATGTGATACCATTCCTCTTGAATTTGTCATTCGAGGCATAGTAAATCATATTATTGTCACATTCAAAATGGCTAATACCAGTCCATTTCTGCTCACAAATACCTGAGATATCAATCTTGATGCTTTTCATTTTGTTTCTGACAACTTCCACTTTTTGTTGATTCATACTTCATACATTCAATGTTCTGATTACTAATGGATGTTAATCATCAGCTGTTTCACCTCATTTTGAGTTGTGCACCATCAGCAAATGAAGGTCTCGAAAGCTTTACTTCATTAGAGTCATCATGATCAACTCTACTTTGAGGAGGTAGCTCTTCCCCGGTTGTATTTTGAGTGCCTGCCAACCTGAGGGGCTCATTTTCTGACATTATATATGACAATGTTCCACTGCTATTCATAAAATTTTCCATGACTAAACATTCAAAAATATTCTGCCTCTTTTTCTTCCTAGTCTGTCTTAGTCTAGAAGCTTCTCTGAAACCTGTCCACTATTGGTGACCCTGCTGGTATTTAAAATATCGATGGCATAGCTTCCAGCATCACAGCAATGTGCAAACCACTACGGTGTGAAAAAATGATAGACGAGTGGTTGCTTAACACTTTGTGCCTCGTTAATAATCTTTTTATAAAATCCTTTGTTAGATAACTGTTGTTACTGTCACCTGACTGGATCCTAATTCAGAATTTGGTACCCAGAGTGAGGTTTATATCCCAGCCTTTGCTGCACATATATCCATGGCATCTAAACTACTTTCTGTTCATCAGAACTCTGAGTGATTAAACTTAAAAGAATAAAAAAGATAACTAGTATCTTTGGTTCTTAGGGTTTCGAGGTGGAAACTATGTATTGAGGAGGATGGAGCAACATAGACAGAGCCTATCTTTTCCCTGATGACCGTAGGTCTACTTCAGCAGCCCTGAGAGTCCTTTACTTGGGGGATAAATGCATGTTCTTCTATGAGCTACTGTTCCTGATAATTTCTAGCACCCCCACAGGTTAACATAACACTAACACAGGGTCTTCAAAAATACGTATCACCAACCATACCTTTTACAACACTCTCGGCTTCTCTATTGGGGTTAATAATCCATAGCAACAACCACATAGAACTCAGACACCATACCAGAGTTATGGGGTTCAGGTTACAATTCTGGATCAGAAATGCTCAGGGCAGTTGTCCCAGTCAGCTGCTGCTAAATGCCCACAGGACACACCACTCCACCATAAGCCTCAGCCTGAAGGCACTCGGCTGGAGCTCTGTGGGTCAGCAAACTTAGCGCCTGGAGGCGCCCCACTCGCAGGCAAGCTTCCTGCCCAAAGTCCCTCAGCTGTACTTGCTCTGCGGACTGGGAAGCCCCCTGCTCTGTCTTATGCTCTGATTCTTGGTTTTGCTGTGGCTGCTCTTCTGCCACTCCAGTGTTACAGCTTTCTGTCCCTGGGTCAAGGAATTTCTATGAGCAGGGATCTCAGGGTCCAAAAGACACTCTCTCCTCCTGGCTCTTCTTTTTTGGTGGCAATGAGGTCCCCTTTCCCACTTCTGTGATAGATCATTTTATACCCATGCTAGAGTCCCAAGTTTTTACAATTGCAATGAATTCTGCTAATATCTACAGTGGAATCATATCATCCTGTCAGTATCCTCTCCCACCTTCCTCTTATCCAGACCTAGCAGGGCAGAAACGTTGTGCAGTGAGAATTAAAGAGTATAGATAGAAGAGACATTAATTAGGTAATTCACTACACCGCAGGGTCTTAAACACTGTTCTTCAAAGGCAATAAACCAAAATTAAGTCACAAATTTGACATTTAAGAAATGAAGCTAAAGTTAAGGAAAATTACTTGCCACACCACAGTTAGGGTAAAGTGACTAGGGAATCAGTGCCAAGATATTGAATATTATTGGTACTAGTACCATGTCAAGTTATATATGTTAGAAGAATGTTATCAGTTAATCAACACTATTTATGACGTGCTTATGAAGAAGTATCAAGCACTGCACAGTTTACACACATTATTTGATTTAATCTTCATGACAATTCTGGCAACATGTGGTTACTTGTCATTGAGTTGGTTCCGATCATGGTGACCACATACATAACAGAAGGAAATGTCCTTCCTGTACCATCTTCACAATCATTGGCATGCTTGAGTCTATTGCTAATCACAAGGTCAGCAGTTCAAACCTACTAGCTACTCCTCGGAAATCCTATACAGGGTCACTACGAGTCTGAACCAACTTGACGGCACTTAACAGCATGTATTGGAGTGCCTTCTAACCTAGGGGGCTTATCTTGCAACATTTTATCAGACAACATTTTGTTGTGATCCACAGCATTTTCACTGACAACATAAATCACCAGGTATTTATTTCCTAGTCTGTCTTAGTCTGGACGCTTCACAGAATATGTGTACCATGGATGACCTTGATGGTATTTGAATTGCCAGTGGCATAGCTTCTGGCAGCAAAGCAACACACAAGCCACTGCAACACACAAACTTATAGGCAGTGGCCTTTGACATGAGAGCCATCATTATCAACAATCTTTAGACAAGGGAATTGAAGTTTAGAAATAATAAATAACTCCCTGAGTCACACAGTTAAAATAGAATCAGAACCCAGTTCGGTCTGGCTTATGCTTCTAACCACTACACAATCAACTGACTTAAAGATCTCTGATTCCAATGACAATTTTGAACTTAACAACAAAGATTCTAAACAGAAGTATCACCTTACCAACTCTATACCCCCCAAGCTGTCAGTATTTCCAAACTGCTGACAAGGTCATCCACATTTAAGCTGAGGAGAGCTTGCCAGAAACCAAGACTTTCATCTAATGACCTTCGCTAAAAGAAAACTACTTCCCTTCAAAATCAATAAGGTACATACAGGCCTGTTATAGGGCTGTTTGACTAATGGGCCATATCGACTAACATTCCCAGAAGCTAGCCCCCAATTATTTTAAAATTGAAATTAAATGTAATAAGGAATCCTAGAAAAAGACATCAAGTCAATAAGCACTTGGTTCTACCACGCTGAAGTTAGATCTCTAATGGTCCTGGTACACAATGCAAGCTCACCTTGGGATTTCCAAAGATCCATTATCCTTAGTGCTTAAACTTAAGAGTACTGAGTCACTTTAGGATCCAAACTGGTAACTCAGCTGCTGACTATTATTTTTCAAAGAAGCAGGACACAATTTAAAATTATATTTTCCCAATTAGCACAGTGGGAAACATTGTCAAGGCATTTACCCAAAGCCTGCAATTAGAGAACATTTGCTTGCTTCTAGAAATAGAATAACTGTGAAGTAGAGACCTACTATCTAGGCCTCCTGCAATAACATCCTGGGAGGGGAGATCTTACTACAGTTTCAATAGTCCATCGGAAATAACCCTCTTACTCTTTTTAATAGGCAGCATTCTGCATTGTGCCGCAGCATGCTCAGATGAAATGAAGAAACGCAACATGTCTGAATCCTTCAAGTCAAAATACTTACAGGACAGTCCAATCATCAGGAAGTCAAGTATTACTGCCAAAGAGCAATTTAAGTGTTTTATTGTAGTTTTGTTGTTGTTGTTGTTGTTAGGTGCCATTGAGTCAGTACCGACTCATAGTGTCCTTATGCACAGCAGAACGAAACACTGCCCAATCCTGGGCCAACCTCACTATTGTTGCCACGCTTGAGTCCACTGATGCTGCCACTTGGCCAATCCATCTTGTTGGGGATCTTCCTCTTTTTCTCTGACCCTCCACCTTACCAAACATGATATCCTTCTCCAGCAACTGGTTCCTCCTGACAATATGTCCAAAGTATGACAGACCAAGTTTGGCCATCCTGGCCTCCAAGGAACACTCTGGCTGAACTTCTTCCAAAATGGATCTATTGGTTCTTTGGCAGCCTATGGCACTTTCAGTATTCTCCTCCAACACCATAACTCAAAAGCATCAATTCTTCTACGGTCTTCCTTATTCACTGTCCAGCTTTTGCATGCATATGAGGTTATTGAAAATACCATGGCTTGGGTCAGGAGCACCTTAGTCCTCAAGCTGACATCTTTGCTCTTCAACACTTTCAAAAGGTCTTGTGCAGCAGATTTGCCTAATGCAATACGTCGTTTGATCCATTGGCTGCTGCTTCTGTGAGCGTCGATAGTTGATCCAAGAAGAATGAAGTCCTTGACAACTTCAATCTTTTCTGGTGCCATCAAATTGTTTCTGACTCTTAGCACTGTACACACAACAGAACAATACACTGTTAGGTCCTCACAATTGCTGTTACGTTTGAGTCCATTGCTGCTGCCAGTCCATCTCCTTGGGGTCTTCCTCTTTTTCATTGACCCTCCACTCTACCAAGCGTGATGTCCTTCTCCAGGGACTGGTCCCTCCTGATAACATGTCCGAAATATGAGAAACGGAGTCTTGCCATGTGGCTTCTAAGGAGCAGTCTGACTGCACTTCTTCCAAGACAGATTTGTTTGTTCTTTGTGTAGTCCATTTAATACTCTTCTCCATTACCATAAGTCAAATGCATTGATTCTTCTACATCATCCAACTTTCACATGCATATGAGGTGATTTATTTTAGTAGTTAATGTTAAAAATCTAAAATCTATTAATAAACTCCCAAAAGTCTGCATGTCACAAAAGTAAGTTTGGTATAAGCACATCAATCTCAAACTAACTGACCCTTCTCAGCTTTTCATGTATCTTACTTCTCATTGTATCTCAGGTGAAACAATGGAAACTTAAGATATTCACACCTCTTGGATAGAAGGAAAGAAAAACGTAGAAAATAGTGTTGAGAAATAACTTTCTCACCATTGGATCTGAGTTCACTTCTCCCAACATGATCAAAATTTGGACAAAACACAAGTTTTGTAGTGAGTCAAGAGAAATCACTGGTATTTTGTTTGTTGTTGTCAGGTGTCAAGTCAGTTCCGACTCATAGCAACGCTACGCACAACAGAACAAAATACTGCTCAGTCTTCCAACATCTTCACAACTGTTGTTACACTTGAGTCCACTGTTGCTGCCATTATGCCAATCCGTCTCACTGGGGATCTTCCTCTTATATACTGACCCTCTACTTTACCAAGCATGTTGTTATTCTCCAGGGACTGGTCCCTCCTGATAACATGTCCGAAATAGGAGAGAAGTGTGGCCATCCTAGCTTCTAAGGACCATTCAAGGCTGTCCTTCTTCCAACACAGATCTGTTTTTTTCTTTTGGCAGTCCATGGTACTTTTAATATTCTTCTCCAACACCATAACTCAAATGCATCAATCCTTCTAAGGTTTTCCTGAGAAGTTTGGCCCATTCAAAGCAAGAGTCATAAACTTTGTCACCTTTGGCTCTAAGTTGCTTTATATTGTCAGAAGGGGCAAGAGTGAGGTGGAATGGGAACAAATCCTTTCATTTCCTGACAATCAGTAAGAGAGCTATTGAAAGCACTAGTTTAGTCTAGCTTGCAAAACTGATGACAATTCACAATATGTGCATGTTAGTGTAACATTTTCCAGTTGTCAGCTACTATAGTAGATTAACCAAGTGATTTAACATTGACATGTTTACTTTGTGAATGACACGGTTTAACTGGTAGACATCAGATGAATTTACCAAGGAACAACAAACAGCTTCATCTCTAAATTTAAAAAGCCCTGCAAGTGTGTGTGTGCATATATACAAACATGTGTAGGCAAAATGCCTCAGAAGATACACAAACTCACTGTACTGGCAGGGGTGACCATTAATAATGGGAAAGCAAGAGAAATTCTAGTATTGTTTAGCTTCTACAATTCCTTGTAGAAAAAAATGTTCAACTTGAATATTCCAATAAATACATCACTTGAAAAATTTAGTAAACTATCAAGAATTTCTCAGTAGGGACAGGTTAAAACATTTACCCCTATGCCCTCTGGAATGCCATCAAAATGGCAATAAAGAAGTACCGTAGAGGTACAATTCCAAAACTGTGGAAACTAGACAGCATGCAGAACCAGGCTTGACAGACCCCAAAGCTAGGCAGCCACTACAAGGTTCAAGAACTGGGAACCTGTATACGTAATGAAGAAGCGATGAAAGAGGAGCTAAAACCCCAAAGTTGGGATATTCAAAACAAAACCTGTTTATGTCAAGTGGGTTCCTACTCATAGTGACCCTAAAGAACAGAGTTCATCTATCTGTCCTGTAAGTATTCCAAGGCTATCATCTTTATAGGGCATCCTAGTGTGACACTGTAGGATAAGCATTGGACTGCTAACCACAAGGTCAGTGTTTAAACTCACCAGCCAATCCTTGGAAATCTTATAGTGCTACTTTGAATCGGAACCAACTTGATGGCACTAAACAAGAACAATTTTTATAGGAGCAGACTGTCTCATCTTTCTCCCAAGAAGCTCATGGGTTCAAACCTCTGACATGTTGGTTAGCAACCGAGCATTTTAACCAATGTACCACCATGGCACCTAGATAGGGTATTTGTTGATATTAAATGACCACTGTTAATTTTACTGGATGTGATAACATTATTATGGTAACCAAATAATTTAAACATTAAGTACCTTTTATCTTTTAGTTATATTTTTTTAGTATTTTACAGGTAAGATGTGCAGGATTTGCTTTAAAATACTCCAGTAAAATTTTTCAAGTGTGTAAGAGGAAGAAATACATGAAACAAGAATGGCAGATGGTTGATTGTTCTTAAAGCTGGGTAATAGGTACGTGGTACAAACATATTATACTCTTCTACTTTCATGTGGAGTCCTGGGGTGGCGCTGTGGGCTTATATGTCAGACTGCAGTGGTTCAAGCTCACCAACTGCGCCTTGGAAACCCTTACAGGGTTGCTATGGGTCGGAATCGACTCAACGGCACTTAACGACAACAACAACTTTCATGTACTCAAAAAAATGATTGCAGTAGTACATCAACAGGGAGATGCCAGAAATTCAAGACAGATTCAGAAGAGAACACAGAACGAAGGATGGCAGATGAATCTGGGCTGAATGCAAAGAATGCCAGAAAGATGTTTACTTGTGCTCGATTGACTACACAGAGGCATTCAACTTTATGTATCATGACAAACTATGGATCATATTACAAAGAATGAGTTTCAGAACACTTAATTGTGCTTATAAGGGACCTGTCCATAGAACAAGAGGCAGTCATTCCAACAGAATGAGGAGATACTACATGGTTTAAAATCAGGAAAAGGTGTTCATCAGGGTTATACCATTTCACCACACTTAATTAGTCTGCATGCTGAACAAATAATCAACGAAGCTGGACTACATGAAGAACACAGCATCAGGATTGGAGGTGACTGGCTGTGTGCCACTGAGTCAGTTCTGACTTACAGCAACCCTGTATAGGGTTTCTGAGGCAGCAACATCCTTATGGGAACAGAACGCCTCATAGTTCTCCCACTGAGAACCTGGTGGACTCAAACTGCTGACCTTGTGTTTATCAGTCTAGCAAGTAACCCACTGTACCAGCCTGGCTCCTTCAGGATTAGAGGAAGGCTTCCTTTAATACACTTTACTGTGCAGATGGCTCATCCTGGCTTGTTGAAAGGACTTGACCTTACTGATAAAGTTCAAAGAATACCACCTTCAGTATATGAAGAGAAAACCAAAGTCCTCAAAAATGGACCAATAGGCAATATCATGATAAACAGAGCAAAGATTGAAGTTGTCTAGGATTTCATTTTATTTGGATCCACAGCCAACACTCATGGAAGCAGCAGTCAAAAAAAATCAAACAACACATTGTATTAAGCAAATTTGCTGTAAAAAACCTCTTTATAGTGTTAAAGAGCAAAGAAGTCACTTTGAGGACTCAGAGCACCTATCACAAGCCATAGCATAGCTAATCACCTCATATGCATGTGAAAACAGGGCAAGGAATAAGAAAAAACAGAAAAATGGATGCAATTTGAATTATGGCATTGGTAAAGAATATTGAAGTACAATGGCCTGCCAGAAGACCAAACAAATCTGTCTTGGAAGAAATACAGCCAGATGCCCCTTAGTAATAAGGATGGTGTGATGATCGGACTTTGTCTGACATCCTTTGGACATGCTATCAGGAATGACCAGTTCCTGGAAAAGGACATAAAGCAATGGAAGAAGGCCAACAAAAATGTGGAAGACCCTCAATGAGATGTACTGACAGAATGATTGCAACAAGTGGCTCATCTAGACCAATTGTGAGGCTGATGCAGAATCGGGCAGTGTTTTGTTCTCTTGGACACATTGTTGCTATGAGTTAGAACCAACTCAACAGCACTTTACAACACTTCCATGTATATTTGAAATTTCCCATCATTAAAAATTGCTTTAAAAGAAGAGCAGCAATTAAACGTCCAGACCCTTTTCTCCACTTTACAAAGCCAAGCATGTCTTCCTATTTATAAATGTATACATATAGAGGGTCCATGGATTGGGGAGCAGCAAAGTTGAGGACAAGTGTGTACAGGTAGTCCTCACTTTGCACAGATTTGGAACCATAAAAAATGACCAGGTAATCTGAAACTATACAAAGTCATCTAATAATGAGAAAAATCAAAGTTGCTACATGAACTTTTTCTGAAAACATTAGACTCTTGGTTATAAATGTATGTTTTTGTTGTTGCTAAGTGCCGTTAACTCAATTCCAACCCATAGAGATCCTGTATAGGGTTTCCACAGAGCAGCTGGTGAGTTGAACCAACAATCTTGTGGTTCAAACTGACTTTGTAATCCAGCACATTAACCCATAGCACCACACCAGGACTCCCTATAAATGGAAGTGAAAAAATATAATAAAACTAGTATTTTTGGGGGGGAGGGGGAACTAATATTTTTTAATGTAATTTAAAACAGAAATATTATGATTAAAGTGTTTTGAGATTAGCTTCCAACAGTTTATCCTTTACCTTTCAATGCTGTGAATTATCTCCAAGAGGGCCCTTCATGTGAAATTTTTGCTAGCATTATGTCCTATTACAGCTGTAGGCTTTTCATCATAAATTTCCTCATTTGTATTGACAAGTTCTTCTTCAAGTAAGTTCCTATAGCTGCATATCTACAGTCTCTCAAACAGCAGCAGTATCAACATTCCCAGGGGCAGCTACCACATACCACATTTCACACAAATAATGCCCACGTTACACCTACAGTAATTTTCCTCAGCATGCTATACCAGTGTTTTGTTTTGTTTTTTTCCTGCCCAATGGATTCAATGCTACGGTGATAATACTGATCTCATGGAAACTTCATTTAAGGTAAGTATTTCCTAAACGAAGAGCAACCAACAATGACCTGAGCAGGCTTATGATGGAAATGGCCGCTATGTTGACTGGAAGAGTAGGAATGCACAGAGGTAGAAATTCTTTAGAAATGATCCTCAACCTAAACCTATAACAAGATGCTATTTATATTTTATTGCTTTCATAAATCTTAAACTGAAACATAATTTTTGATAATCAGACTCTGAAATCAACAAATGAAAGTCATCACAAGAAATCGTTTTCATCTCAAAATAGGGGATTTTAGTTTGAAGTTTGTGAAGTAGGACTTAATTCCTGACGTGATCCTAAAGGGTCCTAAGATTTAGATTTACAAACTGAAAAAAACGTGTACAGTATAATCAATAACTGGCTGACTCTATTTGAGATTGTAAAATTCAAATGGAAAATGTACAAGAAGCAAGGGTCTTTTTAGATGTTCACAAGTATATGACCAAGGTGACTCTTAATCATTGATCAAAGACTATGGAATAAGCAGACCTAATGTAGCTTAATGGCTTCACTGAAGATCTGATCAGATGTTCACTTTCAGCTGTTGAATCACGAGCAATCATTTATCAGTTTGTTTTGTTTACTCCTCTAATTAAAAGCCAGGCTTAGAACAAGTCTGATAATTATGTCAATATAGATTTAATTGATATTCATATTTATATTTACTCAATGCCATTTATGCCAATGTAGGCTTCACTGTTTCTGATACCAGTTGATAAATACATGCTGGAGCTCTGGTAGCAAAGTGGTTACGAATCGGGCTGCGAGCCGCAAGGTCAGCAGTTCGAAACTACCAGCTGTTCCACAGGAGAAAGATGAGGCTTTCTGCTCACGTAAATATTTACAGCGTTGGAAACCCTATACAGGGTTGCTATGAGTCGGAGCCAACTCCGAGGCACACAACAACAATAGACAGTCTTCAGTAGGTTCAAGGTTCCAATTGGTATTCAACATTTATAACTTAAATTATAAGAAACAAATGCAGTTTCAATTGTTTATTTTCTGGTTACTGGGGTACTACAAAACGTGATCCATGGTTTCTACCTTGATTATACAACTACGATCAAAAATACCATTTTAAGCTACTAAAGGAGAGTGAAAGAGGCCAAAATTCACTTCTGGAAAAATCACAAGACAAGGGTGGTATATGCACTGGTGTACTATGCCAGATCCTTTTTTACATAACTTTACCATTTTCACACTTGTAAGTATACAAGTGTTATTTATATGGGTGTGCCATTCCAAAGAGAAGTGACCCAACAGAATGCGGAAATCATCCGACAATCTCTTTGATATCTTATGCGAGTAGTTTTATTAAAGGTAATACAGAAACTGCTGCAAGCATACTTTGACAGAGAACTTTCAGAGGTGTAAGCCAGATTCAGAAGAGGACGTGGAACTACAGGTATCATCGCTGATGTCTGATGGATTTTGGCTGAAAGCAGAGACTATGAAAAAGATGTTTACCTGTGCTTTATTGACTACGCAAAGGCTTTCGATTGTGTGGATCATGACAAGCTATGGACAACATTGTGACGTATTCTGGAACATTTAATTGTGCTCATGAGGACTCTGTATATGGACCAAGAAACAGTTGTTTGAACAGAACATGGGAAACAGTGAATGGTTTAAAATGAAGAAACGTGTGTGAAACGGTTGTATTTTTTCACCGTACTTATTCAACCTGTATGCTGAGCAAACTAGGTTATATGAAGAAAAGCATAGCATCAGAATTGGAGGAAGACTCATTAACAACCTGCAATATGTAGATGATAAAACCTTGCTTGCTGAAAGTGAAGAGGACTTAAAATACTGATGAAGATCAAAGAACACAGCTTTCGGTATGGATTGTATCTCAATGTAAAGAAAACAAAAATCCTCACTATTGGACCAATAAACAACATTTTATCAATGGAGAAAAGATTGAAGTTGTCAAGGACTTCATTCTTCTTGGAT
>NW_006408898.1:757986-759122 GCF_000296735.1 Chrysochloris asiatica
AAAAAAAAAAAAAGAACAGAATAAAACTGTAAGAACAGAGGATCTGGGAGGTCAGTCTATGTTCAAAACAATTACAATGTGAAAGAAGGTAAACACAGAGGAACAAAGATACAGGTGGTGGGAAGGTCAGGTAGAATACAGGATAAAATAGTCTTGTCTTAGATGGAGGGTAGAACTAATGGAATATAAGGTAACCACAATGGGGTTGGGGTGGGGGGTTTAGTTTGGGTGTTGGGGAGGGCAATACAAGAAAGGGGGAGGAGGTGGAAGAACAAGATAGAGGGGAACACTGAGACATGTTTGCATGGCCTAGTGGGACAGAGGTAAACAGTGATGCATACTCAACCTTGGAACAACAGGGATCTAGGTACAGCTTGAAAAGGATAAATAATAGTAAAATCCTTGACTGCCTTATGAATATTAGTTTCCCTTGCCTACTGTTATAAAATAGGCACCTGAGTGGGATAGAAAGGAATATTGGGAAACATGAATAGAGAAAACTTGTATGTCCACTTTCAGCCTATAACTGATTGGAATACCTAAAAGGGGTTCTACAACTTGCCCAGTGAAATAGGCCTCGTGCAAAGCCTTACAGAGTATCGGACCTTAGGTGGAATCCTGAGTCCCATCCAGAGCCCATGGACAAGGACTTAGCCTCAGAGGGTTAGAGCTGAGAGTGAAGCATCCAGCTAGCTGATATGAAGTGAGGGGAGATGCACAAGAACACCTAAACTTGCATACAGTACCCCTTTGACCTAGCCTCGATGGCTCAGAATAATCAGAACTCGACTAGAGGAAGATTTAAAAAAAAAACAAAAGGTTTTGTTTTATTTTTGGATAAAGCATTCTTTATAAAAGAAAAAAACTAGAAACAATCTAAATATGGGTCTATCTAGTCAAATAGGGTCCCTGGGTGGCACTAATGGGTAAGCACTAGATTACTAACTAAAAGGCTGACAGTTCAAACTCACCCAGAAGAGTATCTGAGGACAGGCCTGGAAATTTGCTTCTATAGTCAGAACCTTAAAAGTCCTATGACAAAGCAGATGGGAAAACAAGTAGGCAGGTCTGAATGGACTAAGTGGGACAGAGATAAAGAATGATGCATGCACAACCTTGGAACTACAGGGCTCTGG
>NW_006408898.1:760366-763412 GCF_000296735.1 Chrysochloris asiatica
AATAAGGAAGACCGTAGAAGAATTGATGCCTTTGAATTGTGGTGTTGGAGGAGAATATTGAAAGTGCCATGGGCTGCCAAAAGAACCAATAGATCTGTGTTGGAAGAAGTGCAGTCAGAGTGCTCCTTGGAGGCCAGAATGGCCAAACTTCATCTCTCATACTTTGAACATATTGTCAGGAGGGACTAGTCACTGGAGAAGGAGATCATGCTTGGTAAAGTGGAGGGTCAGAGAAAGAGAGGGAGACCCCCAGCAAGATGGATTGGCAAAGTGGCAGCATCAATGGGCTTAAGCATGGCAACGATTGTGAGGTTGGCCTACGACTGGGAAGTGTTTCGTTCTGTTGTGCATAGGGTCGTTATGAGTCAGTACCAACTCAATGGCACCTATCAATTGTGCAAAATATGGTATTGCTCCTATAAAATATATGCTCCAGATAAAAATTCCATTTCTATTTTATTTGAATCCTGCCAAGGAGCACAATATACCAAGTTTCTAGCACACTGCATGCATCTGTTACCTTCTTTGATGATGTTTGGCTGTGTCTAGTTGCATGCTCTGTGAATATTTTTTCCAAACCTCACCTCAGCTAAACAAACTACGAGTTCTCCAGTTATAGCAGAATCAACAACCTGCCCAAAAGTCCACCCATCTAGGTTTTCAAAAAATTGAAATAATTCCTTTGCCTACTAGCTGGATTAATGTTTTGTGGCAACACATTTTCATTCAATCCCCACGGGAATCAGAATGACCTGGAGCATTATCCAATAATACTACTAAAAACAAGCCTACAGTATCTCTCTACTGCTTAGAGGTAAGAGGCTACACAACCAAAGCTTTTGCTGTCTGTGCAAGAACTAATTCCTGTTCAGTGGTTAATTACCAAGTTGTTGAGGGAACTGACATAACTGGTCACTGATCAAGATGCACAGATGTTATTTATGTAGTGAGCTGTGGTCTGAAGAGCTAACAGCCAAGTTTTTACCTAATGCCAATTACTCCGTCAATCTAGCACGGTAACTGAAATTCATGCATACTGGAATCATGCAAAGCAAATACTCCCTGTACTGAAAACAGGAAGATTAAAATACACAGTGACCTCTTCCACCACTGAACCCAGAACTTTCTCAACAGGCTTTCACCTTTTTGATTCTTCTCTGGGACTCCCCAGAGGAAACAGCCTAGTCAAATCATCCTAGCGGGTTTCCCAACCTGAGTACTACTGACATGCTAGGCCAGATAAGGATGTTTAAAATGCAACATTCGCATTTGGTAGGCATTTCTGTTTTGGCAACCAAAAACTTCACCAGATTCAGCCACAGATGACTGAAGATCACCAGGCAGAAAAGGAAAGCTGCTAGCATGTGAGATCAAAACAGAAAAGTCAAATATAGTAAAAAAAGAAATTAATTTAAAGATTCCTATCTTCAAAGAGATAAAATCTATAAAATAGGAAGATTCTATTTTCTTAATGTCTTTAGTTGACATAGATGATTCTGAGTCACAGCAACCCCATTGTGTGTGAATCAGAACTGCTCCCCAGGGTTTTCAAGGCTGATCTTTTAGACACAGATTGATCGCCAGGCCTCTCTTCCAAGGCATCTCTGTGTGGGTTCAAACTACCAAACTTTGGGTTCGTAGTTGAGTTTGTGCCATCCAGGGAGATTTTTGTGTGTCTGGTATTTAAATAAGCTTTTAGAAATCAAAAAGTAGAAACTTAATAGGATATTTTAATAGGCTGATGACATCTCCCAAAAAAAGGACATCAGAGGAAGAAATGAACAAAGAGAGGGGAGTAAAGGAAAATTAAGAGAACTAGACAGGTGGCTCAGAAAAGAAGTTCAAATAGAGAAAAGGATGGAATACATGAAAGTGGCTCAGGAAATTCCTAAAACCAAAGGATATGAAATTTTTTCAGTGAAAGACATGAAGTAAGTACCCAGTCCACTGGAAGAGAAACCGACTCTTCATTGTCTAAAGGAACCCAGGTGACACAGAAGGTTAAGCATGGGACTGCTAGCCTATGTGGAAGAAAGATGGGGAGTATGCTTCCTTAAATATTTACAACCTCAGAAAGCCTATGGGGCAGTTTTACTCCGTGATGTTGGATCGCTATGAGTCAGAATCAGCATTACAGCAGTGGTTTGGTCTCCACTGTCCAGTTTCTGTCACCAAAAACTAAAAAGTCCAACAAGCAACCAGAGAGAAAGATGAGTGGGTCATTCTCACACAAAGGATTAGGCATCACTAAGGCTTCAGACTGGAAGGTAAAAGAAAAGCAGCGCCTTCATCCTTCTGAAGGAAAATAATTTTCAACCAAGAATTCTACACTCAAGTTACCAATTAAACGTGTAGGTAAAATAAAGACATTTCCAGACGTACAAGTTCTCAAAAAAAAAAAAAAGGCAGCCCTAACCAAGCACCCTTTCTCAGGAAGCTGCTAGTGTGTGTGATAGATAAAAGGAAGAATGTAAATCAAGAAAAATTAAAGCATGGTCTACAAGAAACAAAAAACCAACAGAGATGAAAGAAATTCCCAGTGATATATGAAAATTTTAGGATGCAGCTGTGAAACCCGTCCAGATTGCAAACTTTCCCAATTAAGTGAATTACCTTCCTGATTCTTTTCATTGTTCTAAGGAAAGCCAGACAACTTGTAGGGTTTGGGGATGGACAACTGCTAAATACATACAAAACAAGAGCAAAGATTTAAAATCAAAACAAAACCCCACTTACTCCATGAGAAATAAAAACAGTGGTCATAATATATTTGCTGTAAGACAGAGCCGCTCAATATTTTAAAAATACTCTATTAATCTCATCAAAACTGAACGAATTAGAGAGAACAAACAAGATGGTGGATCGGGTGAAAGTGCTTTAAGGCGATCCCTCAACAACAACACAGAATACAGGGCCAAACAGGCTCAGGGGATAGTCCCAGAACTCTGAACCACGTAAAAATTAATATTTAGAAGGTTGGAAGGCTTACACAGCTAGAGGAATTTGTAGCAGAAGCAAGAGATCCATTGCTTTCTATTTCAAGATG
>NW_006408898.1:768552-787895 GCF_000296735.1 Chrysochloris asiatica
GCCACAGAGGACTAGAGTGGAGAGTGAAGCTACCAGCTGATAGGAAGAGAGGGCATATGCACAAGAACATCCACACTTGCAGATGGTACCCATGTGACCTGGTCCTGAGGAATGGATGATCAGAACTCAACTAGGAGAAGAAAGAAGAAGGGGGGAGGGGGAAGAGAGTGATCTGAGACAATTTGATTAACTTTATCTACACCTATGGATGCAGTAACCCAAAAGAGGGAACAAACCCTCACAGCAAGAAACATTTCCACCCCCTCCACACAGAGTAGACAGAGATGGGCAACTTGGACATTGAATACCCAAATGGGGCGGGGAGGGACCACAAAGGCAAGAAGTGACTGGCTTACAAGCTTTCAAGAGGGAACCTAGAGCTAGGGGGCATGGAGGAAGGCAGAATCTCCAGTGAGTACTATCCAATCTGTCTAGGTGGATCTGATGAAATGAAATGCAAAAGGGTCACTTGTGATACAATAGTGAATGATTGTTGTCAGGATTGATTGTGAGGGTTGGAAATGTAAAGGCAGACGTTTGGTAGCAAGGAAGGGAGTGATTAACTCTCCAGTCTAGGTGCGGAGGTCTCTGGGACCAACAATGGAGAAGAGCCGAGAGTGAGACCCTACCCAGAGAAGCAGCGAGGCCCGAGATGGTGACAGAGACGATGACGTGGAGTGATGAAGTGGCCGGGGACTTTGGATCCAGAGAGGGAGAGGGACTGGGTCCTGAAGAATTGGGGGGGTGAGGAGTGTAGGGGGCGGGTTTATAGGGTATACCCTTTGGTCAGTTGATGATGCATGGAGGGGACTGGAACCATGGCAATGAGACGATGTATGATGGAATGAATGTAAAACTAAAGTTCTCTCATGTAAAATATCATATAATTCACAATAAAACATGGAAAAATAAAAAAAGGTCCTATGAAGCAGTTCTACTTTGCATACTGGAAATCATTGAGTCAAGAATCAACTGGTTAGTTTCATGAGGGAGTTGTTTCAGAGTGTGTGGGGTAAGGTAGAGTCCCCACTGAGTGGCTTTCATCTTGTCTAGATGGGTCTGGTGAAAAGAGATGAGGATAAGATTCTTAGGATTCAATAGTAATTATTATCATGACTAATTGTGACTGTCACAACTGTAAAGATATAAGTTTTATAACAAAAACAGGGGAGTAGTTAATCTTACAGTCCAGTAACAGAGATCCTAGGACCATCAACAGAGAAGAGCACGAGCAGTATTTGGGATCCTCTCCAGAGAAGCAGCGACACCAGAGATGGAGGCAGAAATGAGAGAACATGGAGAAAGAGAGCAGCTGAGGACTTTACTTATGGAAAGAAGGGAGTAAGTGCTGTCAGCCAGGAGATAGGCTTGCAGAATTCTGCCCTTCGGTTGTTTAAATTATATACTCCTGAGTCTTTATGTGTATATTCCACACACACACACACTCAAAAAATCCCTATACCGGGTTGCTGAGTTGAAACTAACTCAACAGCATGTAATACAACATAACAACAAAAAATGAGAGTCCTGGTGTGGTGCCACCATAAATAAGATCAGCACTGAACTGCAAACCACAAGGTCAGCCATTCGAGCCCACCAGCTGCTTCCTGGAAACCCTATACATGCATAGTCCAGTAAGTAGGAATTGACTCCATGGCACTTCACAGCAATAGCAACAATGAGACAAAGACAAATGTATTACTGAGAACTTGTCCCCAGTCATCCACTGTCCAACCTCAGAGATGTTTAAACAAGTCGTTTGGAGTAAACCCATGAATGTAACAACTGGGGAGAAAAATGTCATAACTGCTAAAATAATAAACACATTTATGCTTGAAGAAGTACAGCCACTGGCTGATCTGAAGTTTGGGAGGATGTGTGAGCTCCTGAGCCCAAGCCAGGTTGTCTGAAGTGCAGGGAGATTTGAGTGAACCCCCAAACTTGCAGCTTGTATCTATTTGACCTGCCTTGGATGACAAGTTGACCCAAATTCCATCCAAGGAAGATAAAGACATTTGATATGTGAACAAGTGCCAATTGCTACAATTTGACAGACTAGAGTTTTGCCAATGAGTGCAGCCACTCAAAATTCCAACTGGATTGGAAGGGTTCTTCGTATCAAGTAACCTTGTTTCCTCAGTATACTACTGGGTTTATAGGGACAAGAAATTTAGACATTGGCTATCAAAAATGGGGGCTGGTGGGTGTAGGGGAAGGTAGAATCCCTACTGAGTGGTTTTCATCCTGTCTAGACAGGTCTAGTGAAAGGAGATGGGAATAAGATTCTCATGATTCAATAGTAATTGCTATCATGACTAATTGCGATTGTTACAACTGTAAAGGTACAAGTTTTGTTGCAAAAAGGGGTGGGTCCATCTTAGTCCTGGAGTGGCCCCTGGACCATCAAGGGAGAAGAGTGGAAGCAGCGTGTGGGACCCTACCCAGAGAGGCAGTGATGCCAGGGATGGAGGCAGAAACTATGACGTGAAGAGACAAAGCAGGGAGGGGATGTGTGGTGGCGGCCAGGGGGCAGGGCCTTGCAGGGTGTGCTCTTAGGTTATATGAACAATTATGTATTTCTGAATACTTGGGTGCACATCCAAAAACAACAATAAAAAAAGATGGAATAGAAGCAAATACTGTTGAATGATGAAGCATGCAGTGGACTGTAACCACTGTAATGAAATGAATATGATAGGAGTGTAAAACTGATGTTTCCCCCATGTAAACTATTGCTCAATTCACAATAAAAATTAAAAAAAGACTATTTAAAAATAACATCCCTTGAAGACACCAAAACCGGTGTAAAATAAAGTGCACTGAATTCTTTAGGGGCAGGTATAGAAAGATGTAAATACTGCCTTCAAAAACACATAGTCCTAGATGGAGGATATGTTGAAAAACAGTAATTTCATATTCTGATTTTTTGTTTAATAAAGGCTTATATGAGTTTGTAAAATAAATACATAAAATGAGGGGGCGTTTATAAAGGCATGAAGTAGCTTACAAACTTTCATGAGTGTCCTTAGTTTCAGAATGAGGAGGGTAAGGTAGAATTCTCATGAATAGTTTCCCCCTTTTCCAGATAAATCTGGTCAAAGTGGATGGAGGATGAAGGTGATAGATTTTTATTAATCAGTTGTGAACAACTGTTAGCAGTTGTCACAACTGTAATTGTAGAAAATGTGTAACTAAAAGTGGGGAGTAGTTAATCTTTCATTTCAGGAATAGATGATCCCAGAAGCGTTTCATCAAGAACATGAGTGAAGCATGAGATCCCTACCTAGAAAAGCGGTGATAGCAGAGCTGGTGACAGAGTTTACTGTTTGACTAGGTGTTAATGGAGTTCTGGTGTGGCGCCATAGGATAAGCAGTGGACCTCAAGGGCAGCTGTTCAAACTCACCAGCTTCTCCTTGAAAACCCTATACAGGGATGCTATGAATCAGAACTGACTCAACGACACTTAACATCAGACACTTAACATGAAAATGTGCAAGTTGTATTAGTAACGGAAAAATGCCAAACTACAATGGAGTAAAGTCATCTATGTGCTTGAATGTACCTGTAAAATTTAGGAATAACAGAAGCCTAACAGGAAGGAGGGAGGAACTAGACAGCTCTAACTTGGGCAGTAGCTCTCACCTGGAAGATTGTCATTGCTCCAAAGAATGCACACAGCTAACCTATTCAGAAGCCCATATGGGTCCATGTGCAAAATATGAACAAAAACCATGAGAACACATTTTCTAAAAACTGTAGGTTTTTTATTTAGTTAAGAGGTAGACAGATGAACATGGAAGGCTGTCCCATTTAACTTGCCGAAATTTACATTCCACTTCATTCATCCATCCCATACTGCCAGTAATTTTAGAGAAATAACCAAGATTCCCAAGTTATTTTTCTTCCTACTTCTTAGCAATTAATAAATTGCTTACAAAGAGGTTATTACTAACTTCAACTTTCATTGTGTCCAAGGAACTTCATCCCTCTTAGAAGTTCCCACATATGCCAATAGAATCTGCCACTAGTCTGCCAAGAGGGCTGAGTACAAATGACTCTATTTCTATGAGACTACAAGGGGAGCTTCAGTTTAATTTTGTTGTTACATCCCTGTGCATGTTAGGGCAGAAGCTGGTGAAATCAACCAGGCAGAGCACACTAGGTCAAATGGCTCTGAATGGTTGTTGTCTCTGAAGATAACTTGTGATTTTATTATTTTTTAAACATTCAAACATAATGGAATTGAAGCCTGATACAAAAAGTAGAGAGAAATATGTACAGGAATTCATAGCCCAGAAGGAAACTGGACTTAATAGGAACCAGTGGAGACCTGGCTATTTTACATAGCTAATTTGAGACAAGTCATATTTAGCACAAAAGCAATTATAGCACAAGTAACACTTCCCTCCCACAGCTCCCAAACATTAAAGACTCTTGCCAGTCTTCTGTAACACTGTAGGCATTCTTCAAGGGAGCAGGAATGTGTAAGGTAGTTTTCCAAACACTGACACAAATCCTAATCCCAGCTTCACACTCACAGGATGACATACTTGAAGACTGCCATAATAGCAGCACTGATAAGTCCAGAAATGGGGACTGTGACAAACCAGGCCATAAAAATATTACGGAAGAGTCTCCAGTCAACAGCCTTCTTAGATCGGAGCCAGCCAACGGATACAACAGAGCCCACCTACAGAGAGAAACAGATCAAGAAAAATGGTTTCTCATATGTCACTGTTTAAGTTATTTAAATAGGGAATTCTGGACTGATTCCTTGAAAATTTATGTATAACAGGCTGAATACTCCTGGAAAAACAGAAGCTAATACAGAGACCCAATCATTAAATCTGTGCTTACTGAGATAACTATGATGAGAAAAACACTTCCTTTATTTCTCCTGAACTTCTGGAATGTCTTAATTACTATATTGACTTAATAATAAAGTACACATAATTATTTAAAATTTTTGGTTTTCCAAAAATCAGTCTACTGAGATGCTGCTATTAGACCTAGTAGCTGATCATCTGGAGAAAGATTTTGGCAGAAAAAGGATGACTCACCAGGATTTCTTCCCTGATGAAACAAACTTGAATTACTAGACAGGGAGCTTTAAAAAGTTTGTGAAAAACTTCCACTATCTTTTAATTCCATTTTTCCAATCTTTCTGAGGCCCCCTCATATGGCCATCAAGCCTTGAACGTAAGCTTTCTGTAAAGAAACTATCCATCCAGGAGAGCTCAGATTTGCAAAACCACAAATAGTAACGACAAAATACATGTTGTTGCTACATGTCACTGAGTTACTTTTGACTCATAGCTACCCTGTGTAAGGTTTCCAAGGAGCAGCTGGTGGGGTTGAACTGCAGACACTGCAGTTCGAAGTGAACTTGTATAGTCCAGAGCTTATACAGTGCCACACCAAGACTCATAAGAAACACATAGCCAGAACAATAAAAAGCTGGCTTGTTTATTATCTCATACCCAAACTACTCCCAAAATACAACACATACTGCTGTGTTCTCTGACATCACAATAATACAAAGCAACTGCAGTAAGTCAGAAACTATCACTAGCTCTAACAACAAGAAGGCCACTGCCACCGAGTTGCTTCTGACGCATAGAGACCCTGTATCAGGTTTCCGAGGCTAGAAATCTTTACAGGAGAAAACGCCTTTCTCCCAAGAAGTGGCTGTGGATTTGAATCGCCAACCTTGCAGTTAACAATCCAGTGTTATCCTACAGCACCACAAGAATGAGTTAAGCGCTGTTGAGTCGGTTCTGACCCACAGTGACCCTGTATAGGGTTTCTGAGGAGCAGCTGGTGGGTTTGAGAACTGCTGACCCTGTGGTTCAAACTGACCTTGCAGTCCAGTCCATTATCCAGAACTCCACAAGAATAGACACAATTTTTTTTTAATGTGAGCTTTTACATTCTTGTAGCCAACTTGTCATAAACTTGTGGACTATTCAAAAAATAGTTCAAACTTTCTAAATCAAAGCATTAGAAGTAAAAGCTTATGTTATGACTTGAACCATTCATCAGATATACTACATTTACTTTAGACTTACTTTACAATGTGTTGTACTGATGGGAAGGCCAATATTTGATGCAATTACCACAGTAAGAGCAGATGCCAGTTCAATACTGAAGCCACTGTAGACACACACAAAAAAATACTTTTGATAAGCTAGCAGCACTTAAATCTAAAATTATCTTGTTTTATTTGATGACGAAACTTCTAATGAAATCTTTATTTGCTCTATCCCCTAAGATCTAATTTGGACTATAAAACTCCTCCTCTTTCCTCCCTCCTCTAACATTTAATTGAGGTTCTAATTCGTATGGAAGCCATTATTAAATCTGTCTGCACTTTCATTTTGAAGAATCTGGAAAGGTAAACAATCAGTCTTAGCTCCAAAGTAGAGACAACAAAACCAAACATTCATAGTTCTTCACTCTCAGCAAGAAATCTTTCTCAGAAAAGTTATTTCATTTAAAAGATCACTAAAGTGGAATGGATATATGTTTAATCAAAATTATGTTTAAGGGCCATACAGTAAGTAAAAGTTTAAAGCTCTACACCACAACGTGGTTACTTTAACAAAAGAATGACTTACTTGTTTGCACTATATTACAAAATCTCTTAAGAAAATGAGTATACAGCTAAGGCCTGCTTCAACAACTCACCTAGAGGGGGTGATTGGTGTCAGATCTTTTCCCATGGTCTGGATAACTCTTCTTCCCCAGACCCAAAGGCCAATACAGATTCCAACACCACCATAGAGTAGAAGCCATATTGGAGTTGGGGCCTTTGAAGAAACATCTCCTGTATCATAAACCAGATACAAAGCAACCAGAGGACCAATGGCATTGCTGGAAGGGAAAAAAGAGGCAAAAATGGATTTTTCAAACAGAACTAGCCAAGAGCTAACTGATGAACATAACAAAGTTGTTTAAAGCACAGCTTTCAAGTTTACTTAGCAAATGATTCTTTGTTTCAAAGAAATAGTAAAGAGCCCTAATATACACAAGAGGGAGGAGAGAAAAAAAGCTGGTCTGAAGAAGGGAAGAGCCATGCATTTGGCCACCACCTCTCTCAGGGACCAGTAGACCATTTATAAACCAAAGAACTGAGGCTAACAACATACAAATTCATTCTACAGAAAAGTACAAGCTTTCATCTTAATCCCACTACTTAGTATTAAAGAATTGGACCCTATCTTAAATGACAAAAAGGCTTTTCAGTGAAAGAAGTCTGTTTGTCATCTCCAAAAACAAAGTTAAAAACATGTTTTATAACTTCTCTAAAGCATCCAATTTTACTGCCTGTATTAGTTAAGTCAGTCACTTCATCCTCTCTAAACTATTCAGTGTCACCAGGATGGTATGAGTACCACTGCCTCTGTGACCCTCCAGACTTAAGGATAAGATCACTTAAAAGCAGAAAATGCAACTTGAATACTAAAAGTCTACTAACCTAACATCATTGCCACCATGGGCAAATGACCCAAAGCAGGCCGTGAGGATCTGCAGGAATTGGAAGAGGAGAGACACTTCAGGCTTATCCTGGTCATACCACTCTTCTTCTACAGAGCCACTGCTTCCTTTTCTGTCTCCCAAACCCATCTCTCCCTTGACACTCATATCCATCTCAGACGCAGAGTGAATATCAGACACAGCATTGCAGTAACTGGTGTAACTATCCATGCGAATCCTCTTCTTGGTGTCTGCATTAGGCCATGTCAGCTTCTCCATTTCTTCACCTTTTTGTTCACCTTCTTTGGCACGAAATGAATCCAGAGGCATGCCACAAATTGCCATAGTATAGGAAGTATAGCTATTATTGCGTCTCAAGGGTTTGTCACCAGAGTCTCCCATGCAGTCTCCCACCTTGGCAAGATGTAATTTGTGGAGGAGCTCTTTGTACAAGCCAGAATCTTTATGCACGGTGTGATAATGATAGTGACCATTTGAGTTTATCTGGTTGCTGACTGCTTGACTGAACTGAACAAGGTTCCCATTAGGCAACTGCACTGCACCTAGCCAAGACCAAAAAGGTAACATTCAGTACAAAGAACATCAAGCATTGCAGGTAACAAAGTGAAACTCTTGTCAAGAAATTTCAGCTCACCATTTATGGCACTGTCTATGTTGGTCTCCTCCTTCAGGTCCATGCTAGGAAGCCTCTCTCGCTCTGGAGCTTCCTCCAAGTCTCCAAGCTTGAATGAGACGGTCCTTTCTTCCACCACAGCCCGGAGGGGCACAGTGGCAGAGCCAACATCAGAAACGGGACTCCTACTTTCAATATCACCAAGAGACAACTTTGCTTCTTCATGTTCTTTCAAGTTGATGTTTTTTTCCATCAAGGGGCTTTCAGAAGGACTAGACTTTATTTCTCCTAGAAAAGAAGGGATGTTTTTTTGGCTTGGTTCTGATACTAACTTTCTGCACAACTTCCCTTTCCTCCACACCCAACTCCAAAAAAATCCATCTCACAGTAAGAACCCATTAAGATCATTCTCCTCTCATTTATTATTGGTCAACTCAGACCTAGGACTTCACCAATGCCGAACACCTTTATTAGGAGGTGATGAACTTCTTCTAATGGGTCAGACAGTAAGTATTATAGGTTTGCTCGCTGTGTCATATCATCTTGTTCTGTTTTCATTTTTATAAGCGTACTAATCTACACTGAAGTATGTTCTAAATCCTAACCCTTATATAACTGGTTAAAATCCCATTTGGGAATGGGTTTTCCTGGTTAACAAGCATGTGGGCAGAGATGGGGAGTGAAAAGAGGCCATGCCACATAAAGATGATAAAAAAATCAAGAAGCCAAAGGTGAAAAGACCAGGACTCCCCCCACCCCCCAGAGCTGACAAAGAGAAAGCCTCCCCTAAGAGCTGGCACCCTGATTCAGAATTTCTGGCTGTGAAACTGTGAGAAAATAAATGGCTGTTGTTAAAGCCACTGCCTATGATTCCATCCATTATAGAGCAGCACTCGATAACTCAGACACCTACCAATCTTAGCTCCCTGCCAACCCGTTCACAGTGTTAGAGAGCTCTCAGTAAAAAATCTTGACTACATCTAGTTTTTTTTTTGGAAGAAAGGAATTCCCCAAATTTCAGCCCAAGAGTTCAAGCAAAGTAACAGCTCAATGATGGTATCTAAAGGTCATAATTTTAGTTTAATTTCCACCTCTTTGTTTTCAAAGAGATTAAGTCTACATCTCAGGATCTTGATGGTTTTCAACTCCATGCCTGGTGGGAGTATATTTCCTGCCTGTCATGTCTGTATTCAGTGTATTAGCCTATTCTTTCAGGTACTGAAGTCAAGCATCTATCAAGACTTCTTCATCTCTCACAAGTGGAGAAAAAATGAGGTCAAGAAGTCTGGAAAGTCTCCTTCCCACTAAACATTCGGCACAGCCAGATCAGCACAGAGCCTCTCGGAGGCCCTTCAGTTCAGCTGCAGTGACGCAGCATTCTTCTTAATACCAATGCAGTCTGTGCATCACTCTGCCTCTACAGAATCAACTGGCAATCACTACTTTAGCATTTCCATAGATGGAAAGGGCAGACAGATTATTTGAAGAGAGCTTAGTCACTAACTATCAGAACCTATACAGTATTTAAACTATAATCTGTATTGCTCTCATTAAGCACACTGCGGAGTCAGTTCCAACCCAAAGTAGCCCTATATAGGGTTTCCAGGGAGCAGCTAGTAGGTTTGAACCACCTACCTGGGGGTTCAAACTGACCTTGCAGTCCAGCATATTATCCTGCAGTGCCATACTAGGACTCCATAATCCATGTAATGGCTTAAATGATTCCTTCACATGTCACTCCAAAATGTTTACCTTTACAATTTGTACTAACCTGCGCTATTAAACCTCTGAAAATTAGCCAAATATACTAATCTCAAGATCGGCAGTTCGAAACTACAGCTGTCCCGTGGGATAAAGATAAGGCTTTCTGCTCACGTAAAGATTTACAGTGTCGGAAACCCTGTACAGTGTCACTATGAGTCAAAACTGACTCCATGGCATATTATCAATGCCACCAGCAAGGGTAGATATTCACATTATACCTAGATTTGCATGCATGAATACTATGAACTCCTTAAAAGTAGCTGAGGCAGATATCTTTTACAAACATATTTTGTACTTATACCATGTTTTTCATTAAGTTACATGCATACTTTTCAATGAACATAGGCTATTATAATTTCTCTATATTCATTTTATCATGTCACTGCAATTGATGCAAGTACCACAGGAAAAGAGATTAAAGGTCCAACTTGTTTCTCCAACATATTTCAAGTATCTCTTATGACTCAAGCCACAAAAAAATACAACTGGGCAATAAACCCGTATTCACTAAAAATTTCTTATATTGTCAAACTGTCCAAATGGTGGATTTTTACAGGTGATCAAAAAGACACATTATTAGATTGATCTGTTATATAGTTACTTACGTTCAATTTTTCTCTTCATCCTGGGACATACAAAGAACCAGACGATAAGGGCACAGAAAACTGCACATCCCACCGAGATGAGGATGGTACCCCACAGAGGAAGTTTGTCAAAGCCCAGCACTAGGAGATAAAATGGTGCATCTTGAAAACCCCAGGGCAACAGCCCCCGGCAATGTGTTAGCCCTCCTGGGACTCTGCGGAGTTCCCCAAGCCAGCCCATCACCTTTTACAGCTACTACCAGCTGTAGTTCCACAGGTTTACTGTTACAAAAAGAAATCAGATTTCAATTTGTGAGAAAAATCCTACACCAACACCTAAAAAACATGCGAGACTGAAGTTTCCTAAGCTCCTTAACATTCCAGTTTTTTCTTTCTTCACTAACTTTACCCTAAGGACCCTGAAAACTAGCTATTCCACTCACCAATTTAACTGCCATGCATTACCTTTGCACATATTTTTTTTATGTTAAAAAAAAGGAGTCATTTGTTAAGCTGATAAAATTATCTACAGAAAAGTTAACACATCCACCACTAGCCTTAAGTAAAATCTTTAACAAGATTATCTGTTTCGAAGTATTACCAAACTTAAAAAAACTGGAACATTATCTATCAACATATAAGACTAGCTAAAAGAGCTCTTTCGTAAAAGAAACACGGTTTGGTGGTAAATTTACAAACAACCCAGATCTTAAAAAAAGTGACTTGCCTACAAATACTTTTCACATGACTCATAGTCCATTAATACAAAACTTGAAAAAGTTCATGGAAAAACCCTTTACCCTCAAATTCCATTTCTCAACAAACTTTTTGAAGTCCCCTGAGATTAATCAGTAACTACTTGTCACTATCATGCTCATACACTCCAAGTCTCTAGGCTGTACGAAAGACATAATCAAAGCACTATATAATCTAATTAAGCCTAAAAATTTTTAGATGTTAGAATGATCTATATTAAGGAGTTCTGGTAGCGTAGTGGTTACGAATCGGGCTGTGAACCTTAAGGTCAGCAGTTCGAAACTACCAGCCGCTCCGCAGGAGAAAGATGAGGCTTTCTACTCCCGTAAAGATTTACACCCTCGGAAACCCTGTACAGGGTCGCTATGGGTCGAAACCGACTCGATGGCACTTAACAACAACAACAACATAGCTTATCCAAGCTTAGTTTTTCCTTGATTTTACTCCTTAAAAATTAAATTACTTGTGAAATAAAAACGATTTTCAATGATTAATCTTTAAAAATCAGATTAACTGAGGTCGCTCCCAAACTAAATATCTATGATTGTTAAGTCTTATCATCTTAATTTCTTTCAATTTTTATCATGTAGTTTAGGGGTGGGGAATTTTTATTCTGTCAAAATGTATAAACATTTGCAAGCCATACAAATTGATCAACTTTAAAATTAGCCTGCTGGGTCAGAATCGACTTGATGGCACTTAACAACAACAACATTTGGTCAGACATTTAATTAACTCACCCCCCCTAACGTGATGGCTCACCAGCCACTCCTAGGAAACCCTATAGAGGGGTCACTATGGGTCTGAACCAACTCGGCAGCACTTAACAACAAAATGTGATGGCTGGAACTGTGGTTGCTTTGGCAGGGCCACATCAAACAATTTCTAGGGCCTTATACGGCCCTCAAGCCACACGTTCCCCACCCCTACTGTATCACTGAAAGTCAAAGTTAAGTATATATGAAATTCAATCAATCTCTATCACAATGTAAATCTGCCTCCTTTCCAAAAACCAAAAGGAGAAAAAAAGACTAGCTTTTCTGATAAATAGATCCACATGGAATTCAAAAACATCCAAGTTTCTGTTTTCAAAAACGAATGAAAATTTGTTTCTAATTTCACTGAACTATGAACCTTGCCACTACCATACAAACCATCCAGGCTCAGTCTCACAGGGAGATTTTTCTTGTATAAAGTAAAAACACAACTCTACACAAAATAATTTTTTCTTCATAATGTATCAATTAGAGTAAGGAGTCTGTACTCCTTAATATGAGATCATTAGTCTCATAAAGTAGCTCATCTTCTTTCTTAATTATTTTAAGAATAAAGGCAAGGTTGTAACTAGTTACCTTAATTCTACTTTTGGTCACTGACATTACAACCATTGTTGTTAAGTGACGTCAAGTCAGTTCCGACCCACAGCGACCCTGTATAGGGTTTCCGAGGAGTGAGACTGGTGAGCTTGAACCACCGACCTTGCAACTGAACGGCTTTGCTGACTGGCCCATTAACCCACAGCACCACACCAGGACTCTACAATCCATTAGGCAGAAGTAAAAATCAAATCAGTGGGCCACATCAGAATAAGAAACTTAAAAACTTAAAAAAATAAAATAAAACCAGACTTAGATGAGTTCTTTACATCTAAGAAGCTCTGGTAGCATAGTGGTTATGAGTCGGGCTAGCAACCTTAAGATCAGCAGTTCAAAACTACCAGCGGCTCCACAGGAGAAAGATGAGGCGTTCTGCTCCTGTAAAGATTTATGGCCTTGGAAACCCTGTGCAGGGTCACTATGAGTCGGAACTGAGTCCACAGTACTTAACAACATTACACCTAAACATATTCATAATACTATTCTAATTATCTAGCTAGCTAGCTAGTTCTCTCCACATAGAATACATGTGTGCCCTGGGCAGCAACACATTTCTTCCAATGAGGCAGTCAAATGATAGAAAAGCCAATGACCATCAAGCCACAGGAGCCCAGACAGTATGCTGGTCAAGGTATGTATCTTGTGTAGTTGCTTAATTATACATAGATAGCTGTGATTTAATCCATGCTTTGCCTTAGTCCCAACAGAAAAGTAACCAAAATTTCAATCTTTATATTCTCCCAAATTATTTTTCCTCTTAGCTGCATGAATTCTTCTTCCAAGTGCACTTAGACCAGTTGTTAAACATGCCAGCTCTTCTCATTCAAGCAGATTCAGGGGAGTAAATTTGGTACTTAGTTATAAAAGTAGCTCCATTTGGAAGAAAAAATTGAAAATCCAGAAAACCAGCCCTAAATGACTGATTGTTGAAGACCAAATATAACTAATGACTCTTCAGCAGTCGAGGTCAGTATGAATTCCAACATTTTTAGTATAGATGGGAGAAAGGAAGGGAGAAGATCACATTATAGGTAGATCCTGTGAAGACTAAAGAGGAAAGGTCTGTAGTGATTTAGAATCTGAGCAGGTCTCTTTGGTTGAAAAACTATCTAGGTTAACTCAGCATACACTAGCCTGCAGCCTTCTGAAATGGGCGCAGGCCAGCCACCTTCTAGGAGATTTCAGCCCTGTAAAGCAAAAAGGGGTAAATCGGGCATTTAATGTAAGTTTTGTAAACACCCTGAAATTCACATTTAAATATTTTAATATGTACTTACAAGGTGCTCCAGTATACATGATGGAAAAGAGGTTTATTCCAATTGTGCAGGCATAGAAAACTGGCAAAGCTCTCAAACCATTAGGAACTGGATCTGCCTATGAAACACCATTAAGATCAATACATTAAAAGCTGTTAAAAGTTAATCCATTTACACAAAACTTCTTTTAACAGGGCAGATTCAGGAATTACAGATGTCAGTGTTTCTTCATAGTAAATTCCAGGGGCAACCGGGCTTTTTCCTGCGTGGTATTGTTAAGCGCCATCAAGTTGGCTCTGACCCATAGTGACCCTGAACAGGGCTTCCAAGGCTGTAAATCTTTACAGGAGCAGAAAGCCTCATTTATCTCCCGTGGAGCAGCTGGTAGTTTCGAACTGCTGACCTTGAGGTTCACAGCCTGATTCATAACAAATGTGCCTACCAGAGCTCCTTCTGAATAATGTTAAGTGCTGACAAATGCTATAAAAACAAAGAGGACAATGATGGTAGGAAGGGCACATTTTCATTCAGACAGAACAAGGAATGAGTGTCACTGATCACGGTGATGTTTAGAGGAAAAGAACGTAGTAAGCCAACAACATGTAAATAACTAGAGGTAAAAAGGTGTGGCACTGCAGGATAAGCACTGGACTACTAACCACAAAGTTTTCGGTTCAAACCCACCAGTCACTCCTTGGTGGTACTGGTAAGCCTTGGAGTTGGTTCCAACTTGTACAACCCTATAAATCTTTATGGGAGCAGAAAGCCTCACCTGTCTCCCACAGAAAAGCTGGTAGTTTCAAACTGCTGACCTTGAGGTAAGCAGCCCGACTCATAACCATTATGCTACCAGCGCTCCTTAGAAATCCTACATAGGGTCGTTGAGTCTGAAACAACTTAATGGCACTTAACAAACAGCAAGGAAGGAACAAGTCACCTGACTAATTTATTCCAGACAGAAGGCCCTGAACAGCAAGAAGGCTAGTGTGACTGGAAATAAGAAGAGTCCCACTTAAAACATGTACGTTAATTCTATAGGAAAAGAAAACACACAAATCAAATTTACAAAACAAGAGGACAAACCTAAATAAATAAGTAAGGCTCAACTTTTAAAGATGTTAGCCTAAAGATGGCGTGCTGGTGTGGCACTGTGGAATAAAGCACTGGACCGCAGGTCAGTGTGCACCACAAGGTCAGTGGTTCACACTCAACAGCTGCTCCTTGGAAACCCTATACAGGGTCGCTATAAATCGAAACCGACTTGATGACACTTAACAACAGCCTAAATGTTTAATACCATATTGATCAGTTCCCATGGAAAATTTGAGGGGGAGAAGACAAAATAGAAAGACCCTAAAATGATTCTATAGCTTCTGATAAGAAAAATCCATCCATTGGGCAGAATGAGGTATTGATTTAAGATCAATGAAACAGAAAAGCTCACAAATAGGAACATTTGTGCAAAGAGAGCTATTCTAAATCAAATAAAACCAATCTGAATGTTAACATCCTTATAACATCCTTTTTGATTTAACTATTTTTTAAAAGGACAGAGACTGAAATCACCAAAACAGATTCAATGATACATTACAGAACTTACTATACCATTACCCAAAACATTCATTATGAGTTGGAACCAAATCAATGACACTTGACAACAGTTACACTAGAGAGCCCTGTAGCACAGTGGATTAACAATGGACTGCTAAAAACAAGGCCAGGGGGTTCAAGGCTCCACCCCCAGAAAGAGGCTTTCCGTGCCTGTAAAGATTTAGTGTCTGAAACCACATGGAAAAAGTCTACTCTGTCCTATAGGGTACTGAACTGATGGCGATGAATAGGTTACTCACACTGAAGGCAGTCAGCAAGGTTATAAATCTGAGGTGTTTTCTAAGGCCAATACATGCTTAAAGAAAATTCTCCAGAGCCCTAAACCAAAAACTCATCACCATGGAGATGAGTATGATTCCCTATATGACAGAGCAAAATTGTCCCATAATGCTTCCAAGGATATAATTTTTAGAGGCAGACTGGCACATCCTTCTCCTGTGAAGATGCTGGTGAGTTCAAACTGCCACCCTTTATGTAAGCAGCTGAAATTTTAACCACTGTGCTACTAGGGCGCCTCCAAAAATAAACCCCACAGCCACTGAGCTGATTTCAACTTACAGCAACTATATAGGATTCCAGGCATGGCATTGTAGTAAGCACTGAACCACAAGGTTGGTTTGAATAACAAGGTCAGTGGTTCAAAGTAACCAGGCGCTCCTTGGAAACCCTATACAGGGTCGCTATGAGTCAGAACAGACTCAACAACACTTAATCACTCTGGCTCCATACAATGAGCATAGACTGACAACAACAAGGTCTACAGTTTGAGCCTGTCAGTCACTCAGCAGGACAAAGATAAGGCTTTCTGTCTCAGAAACCCTATACAGGGTGAGCTGGAACTGACATGGCAGCACTTAACACAGGACAAAACAGATCTGTTGCTTAGAGTTTTCAAGACCATAAATATTTACCAATGATGGGTTTGAACTGCCAACCTTGCAGTGAGCAGGCCAATGCTTAACACAACCACTAAATCCCCTTCCTTAATATATTTAAATATATTAGGGTCATATAACATAAGTATTAAAAGGAGCCCTACACCCTGGTAGTGTAGTGGATTACAAGCTGGGCTGCTAGCCCCAAAGTCAGCAGTGTGAATGTACCAGTTGCTCCTTGGGAAAAAGATGAGGTTTTCTGGTCCCATGATGATTTACAGCCTCGGAAACTCTACATATAGCTGCTGAGTCTGAACCAATTCCAAGGCACACAACTACCACCACCACCACCCACCATCACCAAGGATCCCTGGTGGTTCTGTGGCCTAAACAAAATTAGCAGTCCAAACCCACCAGCCACTCTAAGGGAGAAAAATAAAGCTACCTGCTCCCATAAAGATTTCCAGTCTTGGAAACCTTATATAGGGTCGCTGTGAGTCAGAATGGACTCAATGGCAGTAGGTTTGGTTTAATTTTTACAAAGGCAAGCCTTGGAGATATTGCCGTTTCAGTTCCAGACTACCAAAATAAAATTGGTATCACAATAAAGCAAGTCACACGATTTTTGTTTCCCAATACATGCAAGCCATGCTTGTACCATATATATCATAGGCTATTTAGTGTGCAACAGCATTATGAAAACATTTGGTAAATCTCACAAGATATATTGTGAGATTTACCAAAATTTGACATAAAGAGACACGAAGTCAGCATATGCTGTTGGAAAAATGGAACTGATAAACTTGCTTTGATTCAGGCTTACCACAAACCTTCAATTTGTTTTAAAAAAAAAAAAAAAACCACTATCTGCAAAGCTCAATAAAATGAAGCACGATGAAATAAGGCATGCCTGCACATTAGGTAGTGACGTATCGCAGATTTTCAAAGACTAGTAATATGGTATTTACAAATAAACCAAAATGTAATTGGCCACATTTCAGTAGCTACATTGGCCCAGAAGTTTTAGTAGTCTCTGAAGTAACCAGTACTAAATGGTGGAGGAAATAAACTAAGGAAATGAATAACACTACTAGTAGTTTATTATAAAATTATGTGCATGCTAAAGGAAAAAAAACAAAAACTCCTGCCTTGTACTTTAGTGTTTGTTACTAGCAGACACGTGTTGTTAATGTACAAAACTGTCAAGATAAATTTTTTCTACTGCTGGAAATTGAAAATGTTGCTAATAAGATAGTTGACAAGTTGAGTAGGTGTATACACCTTACCATCCAGTTATTTGGTCTGAAAAGGAGGAGCTTCATATTCCCTACTGTCAACCACAGTAGTTCATTTTTTACAACGGGGTGTTTCACAAAACTTTCATTTTAAAAGCTGTTCTGTTAATTGCTGTCCAGTCAGTTCAACTCATAGTGACCTTTGTACAGGGTTTTTAAGAATCTGCTAGTTTTAACCACAGACCTTGCAGATTAGCAGTCCAGTGCTTATTCTACAGCACCACAGCAAGACTTTTAATATTATTCCTAACAAATGGGAGAATGCTTTAAAAATATGTGATTAAGTGACTAGAAGTCAAAAACTCAAAAGGAGCACAATCTTCTTCCTCTGCTCCTTGTTTAAAGCCACAACTCTCCTTAACAAAATTACCTCATCTTCATTCTGCTTTTTTCCTCCGAAGTAAACCAGTATCTTTGTTAACAGAGACATTCAGAAATCAAGACATTTTCAAAATGCAATGTTAATATTAGTTTCCAAAATAGGATCTTAAGAGTTGGAAAGCATCTTAACAACCAGATGAAACTCCACCTTCCAAAAGCTTACCAACCTAAGGAATTTTTCTATTTTAAAACCTAATGTTACCTAAAAGCTCACCCGTTACTTAAGAACTGGTAGAGGGGTTTATGTGTACACGATACTGGAGGGAGGCAGAGACTGGGAGGAGGGATGCTGAGTATCCCTGGTAACACAGCGGTTAAACACTCATCCTTTAACCAAGAAGCCAGAGGTTCTAACACACCAGGTACTCTGTGGGAGAAAGACGTAGCAGTCGGTGCCCAAAGAGACTCCAGCCTTGGAAACCCTATGAAACAGTTCTACTCTGTCCTACAGGGTCATTGTAAGTCAACACTGGCTTGATAGCAATGGACTGTAAATGTTTCATCTTTAAGAGTCAGGTTACAAAAATAGCGATTATGAGCACTTGTCTAGTCACAGAATTTCTATAGAGCCGTGGAACAAATCCTTTCCTAGAGAAGCTTAAAACTAGATCAAACAAATGGGTGTAAATAATTCTTACCTCTTGGGAATAAGCTATCTATCTCCCTTCACTCTGATTTCTACAATTTAGGAGCATTCTAAAGAACCTACAATGGATCGGTTGAGAGTCATTCGTCTCAGAAAAAGGACAACTTTGTTTTCTGAGAAAAATGCATTTATTCTTACAATTCATTCCCATGCCAACAAAATCCCTTGTTGTCTACATTTATTTCAGAGTCAGCATCAGACT
Organism: Chrysochloris asiatica; assembly: GCF_000296735.1. Lineage (NCBI taxonomy): Eukaryota > Metazoa > Chordata > Mammalia > Afrosoricida > Chrysochloridae > Chrysochloris > Chrysochloris asiatica. The sequence goes on from NW_006408898.1 coordinate 787,410, forward strand.
TCTTGATAAAAGAAATGTGATCAGATCCCTCAAAAGATTTTCAAGTGGACAGGAAATAAAATGGCTGCTTGGATGGATAGGGTTGCCTTTATTGGTTCTTGTCTATCTATTCTGAGAAATTGGAGTCCAGTCACATGTGAAATAGAAGGCTCATCTAGAAGTTTATAAACTGTCTATGATTAATTAGCATTGTAAAAAGAACTACAGAGAAACTCTAGCTACTCCATTTAACTGGCAACTTAGAAAAGGCCCCAGGAGATATTGTGACTTGTTAAACCCTAAACTTGTCATTCAAATTGGTTTCGAATATTAGCTCAGATAAAAGCATTTATCAGTTCACAGACAAAGTTCATTCTAAATAAATTCCCGTATTTTCCACACTGGTCTCCCATTTCTTGGCACAAATTAATACTCATTCAATTTTTCTTTCCTGAGTATTAAAAATTTGCTTTTCAGAGGGCACATAATAAAAGTGTATAGAATATC
>NW_006408898.1:787995-802205 GCF_000296735.1 Chrysochloris asiatica
AAATCTTTCAAGGCCACATATTTACACAGCAACAACATTTGCAAGACTGCAGTCCCAGTTTGAACATGACTGTGTGTAACCCATTCAAGGTCATGATAAGGTGGAGAAAGATTACCTTCCGGAGGATGAATGTGCGAACAAGGAAGAATAATACTCCAGACATAACACCAGAAAGAAGTGGAGAAATAAACCAAGACATCACTGAAATAGAACATATTAAAAAAAAATGTCAACTACCGCAAATCAGGAAGCAAAAGTCCTTTCAATGTTCCATGTAGAAAATTATTTTAAGTAAGTCCTTCCACTTTATACCATCTCCTCCCATATATCCAATAGGTCATTTAGAATTATAACATACCGATTTTTATCAGTTCAGACCACCTGACACCCTCCTGTCCCTCGGCCACAAGAGAGAAACCAATGGTCCCACCGACAATACAATGGGTACCAGAAATGGGAAGCTTCAAAAACGAAGCCACTAGTTGCCACACAGCAGAACCTGAAACACACAGTCAAGTTTTATTAAGTCAGCAGTCAAATTCCATCATGTGATTGGGGATTCTGCGGGAAATAATGAAAGGTCCAACAGGAGAATGGAAACAGCCAGCATGCAAATCCACTCACCCATCCATCCCCCAAAGCTACTTACCAAACATAGCACTGATGGAGCCGGCCATCAGCTGCTGGGTCGAGTTGTACATATCCACATCAATCAAGCCCCTCCGGATGGTTTCACTCACTTTGGCTCCCAGTAAGACAGAGCCCACGGTTTCAAAGATGCTAGCTAGGATGCAGGCTTGCTTCAGGGTCACTACACCTGAGCCCACGGCTGTACCAAAAGAATTTGCTACATCATTGGCTCCCACGGAGAAAGCCAAGACAAACGCAATAATGAAGCCCAGGATAAGCATCCATAGCGGATCCGAAGTGACAATGGTACTGATGGTAGTGGCCACGGTCGATGCCACAGTCGATGCCACGGTCGATGCCATTCTCAAGTAGTGGTTTTGAATGAATAGGGATATTACTGCGCGGTTTTCAGGACGTGTAAACAGAAAATGAGGTATCAAAATACTCTAATAAATAATATATATTATGTAAAATTAAATACTGTAAATAACGGCACAGAAACCGAGCTGGGAAGTTACTGCTATACGCTGCTGCGTCGGGGTGTCTGTTGTCTGTGGGGTCTTTGGCGCCGGAGGGCTACAAGCACCGGGCAGAATTCCATGGCGAAGAAGAGCAAGGACGCGTGTTCATCCTGTACGGGAGGAAGAACAACAATAGCAGCGCGCCACTCCACTCGGGGGGCCAGGCCGGCACCTGGCGTGGCACCAGGGACCCGGGCAGGGTGCGCCAGGGCGGCGACGCAGGTGGCGTCGGGTTCCCCCTAAGCCCGCGCGCGCCCTCGCGGCGAAAACCGGAAAAGAGCCGTTCCCGCGCGCACGCCGCCCGGGTACCGCCAAAAAGGCTCGCGGGTGGGCGGAAAAGGGAAGGGGGTGGCGGGCGGAAAGCAGACAGTCGAAGTGCGCGTCGCCGGGTGGCGAGAGGAGGGGATTCGCTGGCCACACCGGGCCATTCGGCCACCTTCGGTGGGCCTAGCGTCCGCACAAGGCGCCAATAAGGAAGAACCTTTCCAAAGTGGCTCCACACTCACCAGAGAAGACGACCGGCCGAACAGTAGACGAGAAGTCCGGACTGCGGCAACGGCGGCGAGGCTGAAGGCTCGCACGCACACACTTGGCCGGCGAGTGGACGGACAACCGCGAGCCGAGGCACCGGAGGTTCGGCTGAACTCAGGACCCACCCGGGAAATACCCGCGATACCCTCAGCAGCCACGAGAAGGGAGCACGCAGCGCTTGCCGGCAGCCATCACTCTAGCGATGCATGCTGCTAGCCGTCTACTTATAGCACGCCCGTCGACCCATGTGACCCACCTCTCCTCGCGCCAGCCCCGGAGCCCCACCCCCATGATGACGCAACACCAGCTGGCCCAGAGTACACAGCCGACTGAGTCTTACGACTACACTCATTGGTCGGATCTCCATTGCCAGCCACGCCTCCAGGCGGGAGCTGCCCACGTGGGAAGGTCTAGCCCCTTCCCAGTGTCTGGAGGTCTAGGGGTCCCCTCGCCCTGTTACGAGAGATCGCCATGTAAGGTTATAGAGGCTGCGATCCTAATCGTTTCTCGTTCGTCCACAAACCTAACGGGCCCTGTTTTACTATAATGGTTGCGCCTTAAGCCACACTTTCCGCACACTGGTGACCTGCCGCGGCCACGCCGAACACACTTCCCTCCCATCAGCCGGATGACGCTGTGGGAGAGCTCTCCCGCCCTGCGGCTCTGGATCTAGTGCTGGCACGATGTCGCACCTGTGACTTGCCCTTGGCTAGACAGGCACCGTCCGGCGTCTGCGGGAGGGCTCACGTGGTCGCTGTGCTCTCGCAGTCATGCACTTACTTGGGTAAAAACAGTGAAGAGTCACGAGAACCGGCTGTGTCTCCAGTTATGGCGCAGAGCCCCAGAAGGACTGTGGGCCATTAATTTTCCGATGACAGGCGCATCTTCTGAGCAGCGGTTGTGGTGCGGCGGGCGGGGAGAGTGAGGAGAGACACTGGTTCAGATTCCAATTCTAACTTTCCTGCTTGCTGCAGTGTGTCACCTTGAGCAAGTCCCAAATTTCTCAGCCTGCATTCTTACGAATATAAGATGTTACTGTAACTACCTTATGGTGGGAATTGAATGACTTAACATGTGAATGTTATTGAATTCAAATGTTCAGTAAGTGTTCATTTCCATCTTAAACTTTCAGTAAATACCTCTTTTTTATGGGGAACAGGGTGATTCTGTGGAATAAGGACTGGATTGTGAACCACAAGGTGGGCAACTCGACCCCACCATTCACTCTGAGAGAAAGATAAGGCTTTCTGCTCCAGCAAAGATGGGGAGCCTGTATGAGTCCAATTCCGTGGCCCAACGATTCCATGGCCCAACAACCTGTCTTAGGATGTGGGAAAAGTGTGAAGGGGATGTTCTCTTTGCATCTCTTAGAAGCTTTAGAGGTTAAGATTGGTTTCCAGAAACAATGTTGTGTGTAGGCAAGTCGGTTCTGACTCATAGTGACCCTGTGTAGGGTTTCTGAAAGCAGCTGGTGGATTTGAACTGCCAACTTTAATGTTAGTAATCCAGTGCTTATCCTACAGTGCCACACCAGGGCTCATTTCTGCCCAGAAACAATAACATGGTACGAGAAGCTGGGTTCTATGAAGAAAAACATGGCGTCAGGATTGGAGGAAGACTCATTAACAACCTGTGATATGCAGATGATACAACCCTGCTTGCTTAAAGTGAAGAGGACTTGAAGCATTTACTGATGAAGATCAAAGAACACAGCCTTTGGTATGGGTTGCATCTCAATGTCAGGAAAACAAAAATCCTCACCACTGGACCAATAAACAACATTCTTACCAATGGAGAAAAGATTGAAGTTGTCAAGGACTTCATTCTTCTTGGATCAACTATCAACACTCATGGAAGCAGCAGTCAAGAGATCAGAGGCCGTATTGCATTGGGCAAATCTGCTGCACAGGAACTTTTTAAAGTGTTGAAGAGCAGAGATGTCAGCTTGAGGACTAAGGTGCGCCTGACCCAAGCCATGGTATTTTCAATAACCTCATATAGATGCGAAAGCTGGACAGTGAATAAGGAAGACCGTAGAAGAATTGATGCCTTTGAGTTGTGGTGTTGGAGGAGAATACTAAATGTGCCGTTCCCTCCCCAGGGAGTACAACCATTTTTTGTGAGGTGGTGGAGCAGCCTGAGAAGGATCTAGGTAAGAAATACAGACCAGGCCCCTTTAAGTGGGTTTCAGGAAGTGGGAGTATACAGCCATGGAAATGCAAACGGAATTCCTTTACCTTACAAATAATTTCAGTTGGAGTTCTAAGAGTCTAGAATGGTAGTATCCTTCCTCTGTAGGGTTATACTCAAAGTGCCTCTGCTAACCAAGCTGTAAAGACAAAATGAGGGATTAAGGGTACTCCTCTCAAATGACATATTGCTTTAGGCAAATCCACACAAGACCTCTTTAAAGTGCTCAAGAGCAAAGATGACAGTTTGAGGACTAAAGTGCATCTGACCCAAGCCATAGTATTTTCAATAACCTCACATGCATGTGATGGTTGGAAAGTGAATAAGGAAGATTGTAGAAGAATTGGTAACATTTGAGTTACTGTGTTGGAGAATATTAAGATACGATGGACTATACCGTAAGAAAAAACAAATCTGTGCTGGAGGAAGTACAACTGAATGCTCCTTAGAAGCCAAGATGGCCAGACTTATTTCTCGTTTGTTTTTGTTAAGTGCTGTTGAGTCAGTTCCCAGCTAATTGTTGTTGTTGTTGTTAAGTGCCGTCGAGTCGGTTGCGACCCTGTACAGGGTTTCCGAGGGTGTAAATCTTTACGGGAGTAGAAAGCCTCATCTTTCTCCCACAGAGCAGCTGGTAGTTTCGAACCGCTGACCTTAAGGTTCGCAGCGTGGCTTGTGAATTTGAACCACCAACCTTGTGGTTCAAACAGACCTTGTGATCCAGTGCTTATCCTATAGCACCACACCAGGGCTCCATACTAATATGTCTCTCACACTTTGAACATATCAGGAGGGATAAGACCCTGTTGAAGAACATCATGCTTGGTAAAATGGAGGGTCAGCGAAAAAGAGGGAGACCCCCAAGGAGATGCACAGTGGCAGTAGCAATGGGCTTCAAGTATAGCAGCAGTTGTGAGGCTGACTTAGGATCAGGCATTGTTTCCTTCTGTTGTGCATAGGTTTGCTATGGGTTGGAACCGACTGGATGGTACCTTCAGGACATGACCCTTGGAGACTTGGATTTGCCCTGGCCTGGGCTCCTTCATCCTCACATTGTAGTGGCCAGGTAGAGCTGTGCCTTTGGAGAGACGTTATAGTGGTGGTGGTTATGTGCTGTGGAGTCGCTTCCGACTCATAGCGACTCTGTACAGGGTTTCCGAGGCTGTAAATCTGTAATAACCTGAAAATGGCACTGGTTCTAGCCTTGTTGCTGAGCACTGTGGGAAGTGAGTGGCCATCCTAATGATAGCACTGTTGTTTTTGCTGTTATGTGCCTTTGTCAAGTCATTCAAGGAATAGCTGGTGGGTTTGAATCACCGACCTTGCAGTTAGCAGTCCAGTGCTTATCCTACAGTGCCACACCAGGACTCCATAACACTACTCTGTGAAAGTCAAGGAATTGAGAAAAGCATACGCTAAGATTTTAGAAAGACTATTTGGAGTCCTGGTGTGGCGCTGGGGGTTAAAGCACTAGACTGCAAGGTCGGGTTGAATCACAAGTTTGGTGGTTCAAACTCACAAGCCACTCCTTGGAAACCCTGTACGGGGTTGCTATGAGTCAGACCCAATTCCATGGCACTTAACAACAGCAACAATAATTTGGTACAGGGGTTAAGGACACAGATTGTAAAAACCAAACAAACTGCTCTGCTCCTCCACTAGTAATATGACCTGGGACAAATAAATTTTCTGTGCCTCAGTTTCCTTATCTGTAAAGGGAGAGATCTAGAGTTAAGCACTGGACCACATGGTCAGAATTGCAAGGTGGGTGGTTCAAGCTCACCAGCTGCTCCTTGGAAACCCTATACAGGGTCACTTATAAGTTGAAACTGACTTGATGAGACTTAACAACATCATAGGCCTTTTGGCTAATGCACTGGACTGCAAAGTTGGTATGAACTGCAAGGTCAGTGGTTCAAGCTCATCAGCTGCTCCTAGGAAACCCTATACAGGGCTACTATGATTCAGAACCTACTCAACGGTACTTAATAACAACTAGGTGGCTCAATGCATACCTGCTGTTGTTAAGTGCTGTCTAGTTCTTCTGGTTGGTTCTGAGGACACTTAACAACAACAAGTTGGTTCTGACTCAGCAATCCTGTATACGATTTCTAAGGAGCAACTGACGGGTTTGAACTGCCAGCCTTTTGGTTAGCAATTCAGTGTTTCTCCTATAGCCTCACACCAGAACTTCCACTGCATATATGTTGTTGTTAAGTGCCATTGAGTCGGTTCCAACTCATAGCAATCCTGTACAGGGTTTCTGAGGAACAGCTGGTGGATTTGAACCACAAACTTGCAGTCCAGTGCATTATCCTGCAGCACCACACCAGGATTCTATCAATGCATAAATAGTCTTTCTAAAAGGTGGTCTAGCATGTAGCTGGTTCTATCTAAGTGTTCTTACTGTATTTAAAAAAAAAAAATTTTTTGTTGTTGAAAATCTACACAGAAAAATATAAGCCAGTTCTGTAATGTCTACATGTACAATTCAGTGACACTGAGCACATTCTTAAAGTACTGCAACCATTCTCCATGTCTTTTTCCAGATTATGCCTCCCTCATTAATAAACTTAGTGTGCCTTTAGGAGTCCTGGTGGGGCACTGCAGGATAATACACTAGACCCCAAGGTCAGTTTGAGCCTCAAGTCAGCAGTTCAAACCCACCAGCTGCTCCAAGGAAACCCTATACAGGGTTGCTAAGAGAGGACACTTAACACCAACAACAGTGAGCTGTAAGCTTATCTAATCTTTCAAGCTGCTATTGTGAATTTGATCCCACAGAGATAATTATATAAAAGGACAAAATGTTTAGGCAGACATTCTTTACTAGTCAAGTTAATCTTCGCTCTCATTTTAAATTATGAGCTATTTCAAGTAGGAAACAACATATACTAACAATAATGAACCTCAAAAATGCACCACTTCCTTTAACACCAACAGTTTGCCCTTTTTGCTTCCTAGGACTTTTAATTACATCTTTTGTTGTGCTACATAAATGTTGTTATTTGTTCTTAGGTGCCATCAAGTCAGTGCCAACTCAGCAACCCTATGCACAACAGAATGAAACCATACCTGGTCCTGCGCCAACCTCACAATCATTGTTATATTTGAGCCCATTGATGCTGCTACTTTGCCAATCCATCTTATTGGGGGTCTTCCTTTTTTTTTCAAACCCTCCATTTTATCAAACATGATATCCTGCTCCAGTGACTGGTTCCTCCTGAAAATATGTCCAAAGTATGAGAAACAAAGTCTGGCCATCCTGGCTTTCAAAGAGCATCCTGGCTGTACTTCTTCCAACACAGATTGGTGTGTTCTTTTGGCAGCCCATAGTACTTTTAATATTCTCCTCCAGCACCATAATTCAAATGCATCAATTCTTCTACAATCTTCCTTAGTCACTGTCCAACTTTCATATGTATATAAGGTTATTAAAAACACCATGACTTGGGTCAGGCACGCCTTAGTCCTCAAACTGACATCTTTGCTTTTCAACACTTTAAAGAGGTCTTGTGCAGCAGATTTGCCTAACGCAATATGATGTTTGATTTCTTGACTACTGCTTCCATGAGTGTTGATGGTTGATCCAAGCAAAATGAAGTCTTTGACAACTTCAATCTTTTCTCCATTTATCGTGATATTATTTATTGGTCCAGTAGTGAGGATTTTTATTTTCTTTACATTGAGGTGCCACCCATACCGAAACTTGTGATTTTTGATCTTCATCAGTAAGTATTTTAAAGACCTCTTTGCTTTCAGCAAGCAAAGTTGTGTCATCTGCATACTGTAGGTTGTTCATGAGTCTTCCTCCTATTCTAATGCCATGTTTTTCTTCAAATAATCCATCTGAGATTATCTCAGATTATTTGCTCAGCATACAGATTGAATAAGTATGTGAAAGAATACAACCCTGGCGCACCCTTTCCTAATTTTAAACCATTTGGTGTTCCCTTATTCTTTTCAAACAACTACCTCTTGATCTATGTACAGGTTCCTCATGAGCACAGTATTAAGTGTTCCCGAATACTCATACTTCCTAATGTTGTCCATTGCTTGTCATGATCCACATAATTGAAAGCCTTTGCATAGTCAATAAAGCACAGATTTCTGTTATATTCTGCTTTCAGCCAAGATCCATCCGACATCAGCAATGACACCCTTTTCTGATCTGGCTTGAACCTCTGGAAGTTCTCTGTCAATATATGCCTGCAGCCACTTTTTAATTATCTTTAGCAAAAATTTGCTTGCATGGGATATTAATGGGTATTGTCGGATGATTTCCACATTCCATTGGGTCACCTCTCTTTGGAATGCACATAAATATGGATCCCTTGCAATCAGTTGGCCAGGTAGTTATCTTCCAAGTTTCTTGGCATAGATGAGTGAGTGCCTCCAGTGCTGCATCAGTTTGTTGAAAGATTTCAATTTGTATTCCATCAGTTCCCAGAGCCTTGTTCTTTGTCAATACCTTCAATACACCTTGGACTTCTTCCTTCAGTATCAATGGCTCTTGATCATATGCTACCTCTTCAAATGGATGAATATCAACCATCTCTTTCTGGTACAGTGACTCTGTGTATTGCCTCCATCGTCTTTTGATACTTTATGCATCATTCAGCATTTTGCCCATAGAATCCATCAATATTGAAAGGCAGATATATGAGTTTTTAAAAAATTGCCATTTAAACAATTTTCATATGTACATTCAGTGACATTATGGTCATCAGAGTCCTGGTGTGACACTGTAGGATAAGCACTGGATTGCAAGGTTAGTTTGAACTGCAAGATCAGTGATTCAAACTCACCAGTTGTGCCTCTGAAATCCTGTACAGGGTCACTAAAAATTGGAACCGACTCAATAGCACTTAACAACAACAACAACTTGCTCATCATGTTGTTCAACCATTAGCATTAATTGTCCCTAAGTATTTCCATCACTCTGAACACAGAAGCTCAATATCTGAGTCCTGGTACAACGCTGTACGATAAACACTCGACCACAAGGGTGATTTGAACCCCAAGGTATGCAGTTCAAACTCACTAGCTACTCGGAAACCCTATTCAGGGTCGCTCTAGGTTGGAACCAACTCGCTGGCACTTAACAACTTGCCTGCCCCTGCTAACCACTAATAAACATGTTTTCTTTATACACTTGCCTATTCTGCATGTTTCATATAAGTTTTTTCCTATTTTTTTTTATGTTGTTGAGAATATACACAGCAAAATATAGACCAAGCTAATTTAGTGACATTATTCAACATTATTCAAGTTGTGCAACTATTTCCCTCTCCTTTCCTGCATTGTTCCTCCTCCATAACATGAGCCCACTGCTTCACAAATTTCCTATCTAATCTATTGCTATTGTCAGTGTGACCCCATATGGTTTTTCAAAGACTATAATGATCAAGGCAGACCTTTTTTTTTTTTTTTTTTTACTAGTTATAGCATAAGCACTGGACTGGTAACCACAAGGTCAGCAGTTCAAGCCTACCATCATTCTCAGAAACCCTATGCAGGGTCGCTATGAGTCAAAACCTAGCTCTATGGCACACAACAAAAAAATTCTTTGGTTTAAAGATGACTTCAAGGGATAATTTTGGTTTAAAGTTTAAAGATTATCTTAGGGCAATAATTTCAGGTTCTTCATGGCTCTAGTGAGTCTGGTTGTTGTTTTTAAGTGCCTTTGAGTCTGGTCCGACCCACAGCAAGTCTTGTATAGGGTTTCCGAGGAGCAGCTGGTGAACTTGAACCACCAATGTTGCAGTTCAAACCTACTTTGCAATCCAGTGCATTAACCCATAGTGCCACACCAGGATTCAGTATGTTTGGCATCCATGAGAATTTGAAGTTTGAACTGTTCTGCATTTTCCCCATTTTGATAAGAAGTTTATGAGATCTTTGATCACAATATTTAGTAATGATAGCCATATACCATCCAGTTCTGGTCTAATGGCAAAGGAGGCAGTTGTTCATGAAGCAATTATCCACACATTCCTTGCTGTTGTTGTCATTGTTAAGTACCATCTAGTAAGTCTATGCTTTGTTGTTGTTTGTTGTTAAGTGCCACCAAGTCCAAATCATAGCGACACTACATAGGGTTTCTGAGGAGTAGCTGGTGGGCTTGAACTGCCAATCTTGTGGTTCGCAGTACAGTACTAATCCTACAACAAACAGCACAGCGGAAGTCTTCTCGTTGCAACCCTATATAAAACAATAAAACAATGCCCAATCCTTGACTATCCTCACAATCTTTCCTATGTTTAAGACCATTTTGCAGCCATTCTGCAGTCAATCTGTTTTGTTGGGTGGTCCTCGTCTTTTTCACTGACCCCTTTAGCAAGCATGATGCCCTTCTCCAAAAACTGTTTCTTCCTGATAAACAGTTGTTTATGTCCAAAGTATGTGAGACAAAGTCAACATCCTTGCTGCTGAGGAACATTCTGATTATATTTCATCACAGATTGGTTTGCTCTTCTGGCGGTCCACAGTTTGTGAACACCATAATTCAAATGCATCAGTTTTCTCATCTTTCTTACTGATTGTCCTTTCATATGTATAGGAAGAGATTGAAAATACCCTGACTTGGGTCCTGCACACCTTAGTCCTCAAAGTGACATCTTTGCTCTTTAACACTTTAAAGATATATATATATTTTTTTAACTTTTCATTGTGAATCGAGTGAAATTATAGAACAAATCATTAAGTTTCATATTCAACAAATCAGACACCTCATTTCATCCCAATGATTACAATTCACTTCATGTAGCCCCCTTCCTCCCTGTGATTCTTGTTTCCATTCCACTCTCCTTGCCAACCCTTAGGTAAATGCGGCCCTTTTGATCTTGAATGGTTGGCCATTCCAAGGTGAGCATAAGTTACTAGTGTTAATGTCTCCTCTGTATACTTTATCTGGAGTCCTGGTGCCGTGCTGCAGGGTAATGCGCTGGACTGCAAGGTCAGTTTGAACCACAGAGGTTCAAACTCACCAGCTGCTCCTCAGAAATCCTATACAGGGTCACTGTGAGTTGGAACCAACTCAACGGCACTTAACAACAATGACAATATATACCTCACTTGGCTGAAAATTTAGCTATGAAGGTGAGTTCAGTTCCAGACCTGAAGGGTGACTGAGGGTCACAGTCTCTTTTTGACCAGTAAGCCTGTTTGTTTGTTTGTTTTATAGTTTTGAGTTTTGTTCCAGATTTCCTCCACTTTTTGATCTTCATCAGTCAGTACTGATATGCAAATGACACAAACAAGGTTGTGTCATCAGCATATCTCAGAACTTTATCCAATCCTGATGCCAAATGTTTCTTCATATTCTCCAGTTTCTCAGATTATTTGCTCAGCATACAGACTGAATAAGTATGACGAAAGGGTACAGGCCTGATAAACACCATTCCTGATTATAAACCACGCACTATCCCTTTCCTAGGTTCAAATGACTGCACCTCAGTGTATGTACAGATTCCATGTGAGCACAATTAAGTCTTCTGGAATTTCCGTTCTTCGTAATGTTATCCACAGTTTGTTATGACTCATACGGTCAAATACCTTTGCATAATCAATAAAGCACAAGTAAACATGTTTCTGGTACTCTCTGCTGACGTCAACAATGCGTATCCCTCATTCCATGTCCTCTTCTGAATCTGACTTGATTCAGAAGCTCTCTGTCAATGTACTACTGCAACTATTTTTGCATTATCATCAGCAACATTTTACTTGCATGCGGTGTTAATGGTATTATTAGATAATTTCTACATTCTACTGGGTCAGCTTTCTTTAGAATGAGCATAAATATGGATCTCTTCTTGTCAGTTGGCCAGGTAGCTGTCTTCCAAATTTCTTGGCATAGATAAGTGAGTGTTACCAGTGTTACATTCGTTTGCTGAAACATTTCAGTTGGTAGTCCATCAATTCCTGGAACCATGTTTTTAGCTAATGCCTATAGTGTACCTTGGACTTCTTCCTTTAATACCATTGGTTCTTGATTATATGAAATGATTGAATATTGACCAATTCTTTCTGGTACAGTAACTATGTATTCCTGCCATCTACTTTGGATGCTTCCTGCATCATTCATTACTTTGCCCATTTTTTGTTTTGAAGTGCCATAGAGTCGATTCCGACCCATAACAATTCTGTATAGGGTTTCTGAGGAGAGACTGGTGAGTTTGAACCACCCATTGTTGTTGTTGTGAAGTACCATCGAGTCGGTTCCGACCCATAGCGACCCTGGATAGGGTTTCCGAGGAGCAGTGGTGAGTCTGAACTGGCAACTTTGCATTTCAAACAGCTTTGCAGTCTTAGAATCCTTAAATATTGCAAATCGAGGTCTGAATTTTTTCTTCAGTTTCTTCAGTTTGAGAAATGCTGAGTGTCCTTGGAAATCTTCTGCTCAGATCTTTTACTTCATCATTTCCTCCAGTCACTTTAGCTACTTTATATTAAAGGGCAAGTTTCTGAATCTCTTCTGGCATTCATTTTGGTCTTTTCTATCTTTCCTGTCTTGTAAATGACCTTTTGCTTTCTTCAGGAATGATGTTCTTGATGTTATCTCATATTCCTTCTCGTCCTCTTATTCTTCACTGTCCTTCTGTTGTTCCAGGTGAATAGATACCAATTATTGTGTCTTGAATAGCTGCTTGGAAGCTTTTAATACCTCAGACACTGTGCAGCAAACTAGGACGAAGAACAGAAGCACTAATCACATTATTAGGCCATTTAATGAGGCTGTCCCATGAAACCATGGCCCTAAACCTCCAAACCAGGATTGTATTCTTTCACCATATTTATTCAATCTGTATACTGACCAAATAATCAGAGAACCTGGATTAAATGAAAAATGTGGCCTCAAATAGGAGGAAGACTCATTAATAACCTGCGATATGCAGATGATACAACCTTGCTTGCTGAAAGCCAAGAGGAGTTAAAATCCTTGTTGAAGAAGATCAAAGACCACAGTCTTTGGTATGGGTTGCACCTCAAAGTAAAGAAAACAAAAATCCTCACCACTAGACCAATAAATATCATCCATATAAATAGAGAAAAGATTACAGTTGTCAATGGCTTCGTTTTGCTTGGATCAATCATCAACACTCATGGAAGCAGCAGTTAAGAAATCAAACAACGTATTGCATTGGGCAAATCTGTTGTACAAGCCCTCTTTAAAGTGTTGAATAGCAAAGGTGTCAGTTTGAGGACTAAGGTATGCCTGATGTAAGCCCTGGTATTTTCAATCACCTCATATGCATGCAAAAGTTGGATAGTGAGTAAGGAAGACTATAGAAGAACTGATGCATTTGAGTTATGGTGTTAGAAGAGAATATTGGAAGTACCATGGACTGGCAAAAGAATAAATAAATCTATGTTGGAAGAAGTACAGCCAGAGTGCTCCTTGAAAGCCAGGGTGGCCAGACTTCATCTCTCATACTTTGGACACATTGTCAGGAGGGACCAGTCACTGGAGAAAGATACTATGTTTGGTAAGGTGGAACGTCAGAAAAAAAGAGGAAGACTCCCAATGAGATGGACTGGCACAGTGGTAGCATCAATGGGCTCAAACACAGCAACGATTGTGAGGTTGGCCCAGGATTGGCCAGGGTTTTGTTCTGTTGTAGAGAGAGTTGCTATGAGTTGGTACCGACTCAATGACACCTAACAACAACAAACAATGCAAAAAACAAAAAGAAAATATGGACATGGTGATATAAATTATACTGGAGATCAAATGATAGAATTTTGCAAAAATGACTTCTTGCAAATAAATACCTTTTTTCAACAACATAAATGGTGATTATACAACTAGGCCTCACCAGATAGAACACACAAGAATCAAATCAACTACATTTTGGGAAAGAGACAATAGAGAAGCTCAATATTATAAGCCAAAACAAGGCCAGGAACCAACTGTGAAAGAGACCATCAGTTGCTCATATGCAAGTTCTAGTTGAAAGTTAAGAAATTAAAAACCAAACTATGATCGTAAATAAACCCCAACTAGATTTAGAGACCATTTCAAAAACAGATTTAATACACTGAGACAACAAACAAGATGGTGGATTGGGTGGAAGTGCAGTAAAGGAGCTCTACCAACAACAACACAGAATACCCGACCAAGCAGGCTCAGGGGCTGATCCCAGAACTCTGAACCACATATAAAGTAATATTTAGAAGGTTGGAAGGCTCACAGCTGGGGGAATTTGTGGCAGAAGCAAGAAATCTATTGGTCCAGGAGCCGCCACCTTGGGTGAAACCATGTTGGGGCAGGATCAGAGCGGCCACAGACGCCTGACAGAACCGAGGAGATAAAGGTGTGGACATTCTTTTCTTTTGGTA
>NW_006408898.1:805001-822307 GCF_000296735.1 Chrysochloris asiatica
ACACACACACACACAACAAAAACAGATTTTACACATTGAATACCAATGACTTAAGACCAAGGAGTTGTGGGATGGCATCAAGAACATTATACATTAAGAAAACAAGAAGTCATCAAAAAGATAGGAACGAAAGAAAAGACTAAAGTAGATGTCGGATGAAATTCTGAAACTTGTTCTTGAACATAGAATATTTAAAGTGACTGGAAGAAATGATAAAGTAAAAGAAAATTTCAAAGGGCAGCTCAAGAAGACAACGTATTAGAATGAACTGTGCAAAGACCTGAAGTTAGAAAACCAAAAGGGTAGAACCAGCTGAGCATTTCTCAAGCTGAAAGAACTGAAGAAAAAAATCAAGCCTTGACTGAAAGTACTGAAGGATTTTCTGGACAAAGTATTGAATTGCAGAAAACATCCAAAGATGGAAGGAATACACAGAGTCATTATACCATAAAGAATTGGTCAATATGTAACCATTTCATAAGCTAGGAGATGATCAAGAGCCAATGATATTTAAAGAAGTCCAAGCTGCACATTAATGGAAAACAAGTTTCCAGGAATTGATGGAATACCAATTGAAATATTTCAACAAACTGAAGCTGTGCTGGAAGTACTCACTAGTCTATGCCAAGAAATTTGGAGGACAGTTACTTGGCCAATTAACTGGAAGAGATCCATATTTGGGCCCATTCCAAAGACAGGTAACTCTGAAAAATGTGGAAATTATCAAAGAATATCATTAATATCACACACTTGTAAAAGTTTGAAGATAATTCAAATACAGTTGAAGCAATTCATCGACAGGTAACTGCTAGAAATTCAAACCAGATTCGGAAGAGAATGTGGAATGAGGGATATCTTTATTGATATCAGAGGGATCTTGGCTGAAAGCAGAGAATACCTGAAAGATGTTTACTTGTGTTTTATTGACTATGCAAAGACATTTGACTGTGCGGATCACAACAAACTATGACTAACTTGTGACAAATGGGAATTCCAGAACACTTAATTGTGCTCATGTGGAACCTGTATATAGATGAAGAAAAAGTTGTACAAACAGAATAAAGGAATCTTGCATGGCTCAAAATCAGGAAAGGTGTGTGTTAGGGTTGTATCCTTTCACCATACTTATTCAATATGTATGCTGAGCAAATAACATGAGAAGCTGGACTATATAAAGAAGAACTTGACATCAAATTGAAGGAAGGCTCATTAACAACTGTGATATACAGATGACATACCTTGTTTGCTGAAAGCAAAGAGGAATTGAAACACTTACTGATGAAGACCAAAGACAACAAGTTTCAATATGGATTTTACCTAACATAAAACAAAAATCCTCACAAATGGACTAATAATCATGATAAACAGAGAAAATATACAAGTTATGAAGGATTTCATTTTACTTGGATCCACAATCAATGCTCATGGAAGCAGAAGTCAACCACAGGGTTGGGGGTTCAAATCCACCAGCCACTCTGAGGAATAAAGATGAGGCTTTCTGCTCCTGTAAAGATTTACAGCTTCAGAAACTCTATACAGGGTCACTATAAGTCAGAACTGACTAAATGGCACACAACAAGAACATTGTATTGGGCAAATGTGCTGCAAAAACCTCTTTATTGTTTTAAAGAACAAAGATGGCAATTTGAGGTCTAAAGTTCACCTGACCCAAGCCATGCTATTTTTAATTGCAGCATATGCATATCAACGCAGGACAATGAATAAGGAAGACTGGAAGATAATTGATGCACTTGAATTACGGTGTTGGTGAAGAATATTGAAAGTACTATCGGCTGCCCGAAGAACAAATAAATCTGCCTTGGAAGTAGTACAGCCAGAATGTTCCTCAGAAGTGATGATGGTACGACTTCATCTCATGTACTAATCCCAGGTAGTATTAGTCCTTGTAAAGGGACACCATGCTTGGTAGAGTATCAGCAATGAAGAGGAAGACCCCCAAAGAGATGGATTGACACAGAGGCTGCAACAACGGGCTCAAATATAACAACTGTGAAGATGGCATAGGACCAGGCAGTGTTTTGTTCTGTCATGCACAGGGTCACTATGAGTCTGGGCCAACTTGATAGCGTTTAACAGTTTCACATTAGGTGTCTGATGCATTTTGAATTTGTTCTTATGTATAATGTAAGGCATAGATTGTTTGTTTTGGGGGATTTTTTTCCATGTGGAAATTTAATTTTCGCAGCACTGCTCTTACGCTCCTTATTCAACAACTAAATGAAGGACTACTGTGTCTAGTTATTGTTGTTGTTAGGTGCCGTCAACTTGGTTCTGACTCATGGCAACCCTATGTACAACAGAACAAAATACTACCAGCTTCTGAATCCATCTTGAATTTCTGACAGCTGTTGATGGACTGCTACAACTGTTTTTTAACTATCTTCAGCAAAATTTACTTGCATGTGATATTAATGATACTGTTTAATAATTTCTACATTGTGAGTCACCTTTCTTACGGGCACAAATATGGACCTTTTACAGTCAGTTGACCATGTCGCTGCCTTTCAGCTTCCAGCACAATAGTTTGTTGACACATCTTAACTGGTATTCCATCAATTCCTGGAGGCTTGTTTTTCACTAATGCTTTCACTGCAGGTTGGACTTTTTTCCATACCATCAGTTCTTGGTCATATGCTGTCTGTTGACATGGTTGAACAGAGACCAATTTTTTTTTAATACAATGACTTTGTGTATTCCTTACATCTTCTTTGAATGCTTCCTATATCATTCAATATTTTGCTCATAGAATCCTTCAATATACAAGTCAAGACTTGGGTTTTTTTCTTCAGTTATTTCAGCTTGAGAAATACTGAACATGTTCTTCCCTTTTGGTTTTCTAACTCCAGGTCTTTGGATATTTCATTATTGTCTTACTGAGCTGCCCTTTGAAATTTTCTGTTCAGCTTATTTATGTCAACATTTCTTCCATTCACTTAGCTGCTCTATGTTCAAGAGCAAGTTTCAGAGTCTAGTATACATAGCTCATGTTAAAAATTAATTATGTGTTAGGTAGCAGGATCCCCTCCCTCCTAATGACCCCCCATCATTAGGATTCCTGGTAGCAAGCTCTTCCACTTCTCCTACTGCTGATTGTAAGGGGCCATGTACAACTGAGGCTGAGGCTTGATGCCAGAAGGTACAGGCAATGTTGGACTCACTGAAGTGAGAGGTCTGGCCCAGACCCTGACTACCCACAGAATATTTGGTGAGTCACTGGTACTAAGCACATGAGCCTAAGCATCCCCTTACCCTCACCTTCAAAGAGGACAAAACAAGACAGCCTGCCACATATTACTGAATACCAGGCTGGGGACTATACATTTTGAGTTTTCCTGGAGATGTTTCCATCTCTCCCTAACTTAGTGGATGGGATTAAGTTTTTGAGAGTTGGGAAAGTAGACCCACCAGCCTCTCGAGACACGCAGAAGTCCAGACTAAAGGAGGAGAAAATGCCACTTCTGTACTTTCTGAGATCAGAGAGATTTGTAGACAAGGAAATGCATCTGAGGTCACCATTTAATGAATATAAAGTAAACAACTAGGAAACAGTCTACTTAGAAGAAGGCAGAGATTGGAAGTTTGTGACAACAGATCAGGAATAAAAGCCATTTCAGAAGCCATTAGTGCTTGAATAGGAGGAGAGGGAGAAGATAGCCAAGGACGGGAAGCTCTGGAGTAAAGAAAAAACCACTCCCCTCCCCATCACTTCACTCACAGCACACTGAAGTAATAATACACTTACTCCTCACAATGATTATCTCATTATCTGACATTTCACATTTACAAGAGTAAAAAATATATGTGATTATTTTGTACATTAACAACATACACTTGTCAGTAACCAAGGTTGCTGTGATAGTTAAGATTATGTGTCAACTTGACAGTGGTTTGGCAAATATGTGAGGATGTAGTCATCCTTCATTTTGTGATCTAATATAGTCATCCTGTATTTTTGCCTAACACCAATTTTCACATAACGACCTTAACTTTGGAAACAAATCATGTTGGTAAGTGAGGAGTGGATGTATCTAAGATGTAATTGAATACTTGGGCTAGGCACTGTTTTAGGTGCTCTACATGCATTATCTCATGTGACACTCTCAATACATCTCTGATGAGCTAATCTTATTTCATAGATGAAATGGAGGTAGAGATAACGAAACAACAAACCAGTGAAGAACTAACCAACTTCAAGTTTTTAAGTGTTTTCATCTTTACTGACAGTCTGCCAGTAAATAAAGAAGCAAATAAGATGCTCCTATGTGTTAACTCTTATTTACACTTAAGTTAACACATTTTCTTTTCCCATTCTTTCCTCCTTTTGATTAACTCAGTTGCTTATGCAGCCTGTATTTTAAGCCTCGTTAAATCTTGTTGAAATTGGAAAAGACATTTTTAGGAGACCTATGTCCAAGATTGTCCCCAAGTTTTCTCAGAGTAGGAAAAGGCAAGAAACCAGGGCACATGTTCTCTCCAGAAATAAAGTTGATGCAATACCCTGGCTATGTCTTAAGAGGTTCTGAAAAGTCTGCTCTCTTGAAACTTCTCAAGAAAGGAAAGCTGTCTTGCAAGGTAGAGTCCACCTCTAATGACTTCCTGCAGGTTAAAAGAAACCCTTGCCATCAAGCTGATTTCAACTCATGATCCTGTGTTTGGAGTAAACTGTTTTATAGGGCTTCTTGACTGTAAACTTTATGTGAGCAGTTCACCAGACTTTTTCTTCCATAGAGTCACTGGATAGGTTTGAACCTCCAATCTCTAGGTTAGCAACTGACTGTAAACCACTTTTG
The DNA here is from genome assembly GCF_000296735.1 of Chrysochloris asiatica. Lineage (NCBI taxonomy): Eukaryota > Metazoa > Chordata > Mammalia > Afrosoricida > Chrysochloridae > Chrysochloris > Chrysochloris asiatica. Next base: position 809,813 of record NW_006408898.1, read on the forward strand.
CCACCCAGGCTCAATTCCTACAAGTAGTAGTTTCAAAATGATGTTTCACATAAGGACCATACTTCATCACCACCAGCACTTTTCACCCTGCTCTGGGTGGACTGATCTGTCTGTCTGAAAACATTTCCTAACTCTCCATCTAACATCAATGGACACCCACTATTCAGGACTCTGCTTCAACAAGGTCCAGGGAAAGAAAGCTCATAGTTGGGACAAAAGGGAGCTTTGAACCACCCAAAAAGCCAAGCTCTGAAGAAGAAGCTCACTGTTGAGACTGGTCTCAGGTCAGTGTGCACAGAAATGAAAAACTAGATTTCTGGTGTGCTGGGTAACCTGGTGGGTCAGTTCCTCTGTCATCACAAGGAGAGGGGACTAACCCACCCATCCATGGCTACACATTTTCTGGTCTCTTCCCTTAGGTTTTGAGTTCATACACTTAGGCATGATATGGAATAGGACCCATAGGAGGGAGTACAAGAACAGTTCTTAGAGTTTGAAAATTTCCAGATGTTTCTGGTTCTACTGTGAGCGAGCTTTAGGACAGCATAGTATTCTAAAACATTTCTTCAGAAAGACCTTTCTGGAGTCCAAAACTGAGACAGCCCATGTTCTTCAAGACACAACTTCGTCAACTCTTACTGGAAGGCAGGAAAGAAATGCAACTGGCTAGAAACTCAAGAACTGTGTAATGAAGATCCTGTAGCAGGAGGAGGAAGGGGTCAGTTCACTGCCACAACACACCAGGACATGTGGCTTTAGTCTGAGAAAGTTGGGGGGCAGCAGGATATGAGTCACCCACACAGTCAACCCAGGCAGGAGGTACAGGGTTATGGCTTCAGGCATTCCATTTCTTCCTGTGGCTCTTCTTTCACTTATTCATTCATCTGTTCATTCCTCCATTCATCCAACAAATATTTGTCAAGCGTATGCTCAGGATTTAGTGGCTCAACAAGACTGATCAACCTACAGCCTCACTAAATACACACGTCTTCTTGCATTTAGAATTTCACACAGAGGACAGGCCCTAAGCACAGGAGCCATGGAGGCAAAGTCAACATTCCACCTTCCTCTAAGCTTCTCCACTTCTGTATGCAGCCTAGGTACCTCACCACCCTAGCCTTTCAGTCTTGCAGCAAACATTTCAATAGCTCAAGAAATTGTGCCAGGTTCTTCATCCACTTCCACCACTGCAGAGTCTCCTCCTCTCCAAGCTCCAACCTGGCATGATCAGGGCTCCTCACACATCTAATCCCTTCACTGTTCTCCAAACTCAGCCCCAAAATAACTGTTCAGGGGAAGAGGGAAGATGGTAAAGCTACAAAACAAGTTGTCTGTCATGGGTGAGTGACATAGTCTGGGGCTTCTCTTCCAGAAATCCAGGTGTTTGGGAACTGTTTCATGAGAGAATGACATTTTACAGAGTCCCCATTTTCATTGGGGAAATCTATTATGGTTATCCTCTTGCCAATAAGACTTTGGGAAAGTTCTTAACTCCAATGTGCCTCGTTTGTCTCCTCTATAAAATGAAGATAGAGGGTTGTTAGGGCTCAGACATGCCAGTGATAGTGAAGATGGTGCAGGACTGGGCTATTCTGTTCTGGTATCATGGGATGACGAGGAGTCAGGGCTGACGGGAAAGCAACTAACAGCATCAAGATTAAAAAAGTATTAGGACTGTACCTGGCCAATAGCAAGCACTCAACAAATTTGAACTGTTTGGGCATCTCCATATTTTATCTCCACCACTAGTCTGTGAGTTTGTCAGACTGTGGTGGCTTGTGTGTTGCTGTGATTCTGGAAGCTATGAAACAGGCATTTTAAATACCAGCAGGGTCACCCATGGTAGACAGGTTTTTGTGGAGCTTCCAGAGTAAGACAGACTAGGAAGAAGGAGAGACACACTACTGCTGAATATTTAGTCACTGAAAACATTATGAGTAGCAGTGGAACACTGTCAGCTCCAGATTATTGAATATTGAAACATGATGAAGAACACCAGAATATTGTCAGATGTAGTGCCAGTAGATGGGCCCCTCAGGTTGGAAGGCACTCAAAATATAACTGGGGAAGAGCTACCTCCTCAAAGTAGAGTTGACTGAGATGATACAAATGGAGTAAAGCCTTCAGAACCTTTATTTGCTGATGGGACACAACTCAAAATGAAGAGAAACAACTGTAAACATCCATTAGCCATTGGACAATTAAATGTATGAACAATGAATCTAGGAAAATTGGAAATTGTCAAAAACTGAAATGGAATGCATAAACATCAATATCCTAGGCATTAGTGAGCTGAAAGGACAAATATTGGCCATTTTGAATCTGACAGTCACATGGTTTACTATGCTGGGAATGACAAACTGAAGAGTAATGGCATCACATCTATCATCAAAAAGAACATATCAAGATATGTCTTGAAGTACAACACTGTCTGTGATAGGACAATATCCATACGCCTATAACAAAGACCAAAGAGCTGTGGTAGCGTAGTGATTATGAATCGGGCTGCAAACTTCAAGGTCAGCAGTTTGAAACTACCAGCCATTCCGTGGGAGAAAGATGCAGCTTTCTGCTCCCTTAAAGATTTACAGCCTTGGAAACCCTGTGCAGGGTCACTATGAGTCAGAACCAACTCCACTGTACTTAACAACAACAACAAAATGAAGACCAATTAATGCCACTATTATTCAAATTTACACACCAACTACTAAAGCCAGTGAAGATGAAATTGAAATTCTACCAAATTCTTCAGTCGGAAATTGATCAAACATGCAACCAAGATGTATTGATAATTACTAGCAATTGGAAAGCAAAGGTTGGAAACAAAGAAGGATCAGTAATTGGAAAATACGACCTTGGGACTGGAACCAATGCTGGAGATCACATGGTAGAATGTGGCAAGACTAACAGACTTCTTCATTGCAATACCTTCTTAAAATAACATAAAAGACGATTATACACATGGGCTTCACTAGGTGGAATACACAGAAATCAAATTGATTACTTCTGTGGAAAGAGACAGTGGATAAGCTCCATATCATCAGCCAAAACAAGGCCAGGGCCAGACTTTGGAACAGACCTTCAATTGCTCATATGCAAGTTCAGGCTGAAGCTGAAGAAAATTAAAACTAGTCCATAAGAGCTAAAATATGACCTTGAACATGCCCCACCTGAATTTAGAGATTATCTGAGAACAGATTAGACACTAAAGACTAAAGACCAAAAGAGTTGTGAGATGGCATCAAGAACATCATACAGTGGCAGAGATGATGACATGGAGAGATAGAGCATCTAAGGACTCTAGGTTCATGGAAAGAGAAAGGCTGTGTGCTGGCTGCCAGGAAGCAGGCTTACAGAATGTGTCCTTTGGTTGTTTAAATGATTATATATCCCTGAGTGCTTCTGTGTACATCTAAAAAAACCCAGAGGGAATAGAAGCAAATAATATTCAGTGATTGTAATCATTGCAATGAAACAAAATACATAGGATGAGTATAAAACCGATATTGTCTCATGTAAACTATCACTCAATTCACAATAAAAACTTAAAAGTGAGGAGGTAAAAGAGCTGAATAGATGATTTTAAAGGGCAGTTCAAGATTAAAAGTCAAGTATTATAATGAAATGTGCAAAGAACTGGAGTTAGAAAACCAAAAGAGAAGAACACCCTCAGCATTTCTCAAGCTGAGGGGACTCAAGATAAAATTCAAGCCTTCACTTGATGTATTAAAGGATTCTATGTACAAAATGAAGAGCAAAGATGTCAGCTTGAAAATTAAGGTGCACCTGACCCAAGCCATGGTATTTTCAATGGCCTCATATGCATGTAAAAGCTGGATAGTGAATAAGGAAGACTGTAGCAGAATTTATGCATTTGAGTTATAGTGTTGGAGGAGAATATTGACAGTACCAGGGCTGCCAAAAGAACCAATAGATCCGTTTTGGAAGAAGTTCAGCCAGAATGCTCCTTGGAGGCCAAGATCGTCAAACTCTGTCTCTCATACTTCAGACATATTGTCAGGAGGGACCAGTCGCTGGAGAAGGATAGCATGTTTGGTAAGGTGGAGGGTCAAAGAAAAAGGGGAAGACCCCCAATGAGATGGATTAGCCAAGTGGCCTCCATGGAGCACTTCGGCATGTAAACTTGCTGGTGAGCATATTGGTCTACCGGTGAGTGGAAGAGGGGGAAAGGCAGCAATAAAGAAGTGGGCTGAATTCAACCACAGTCCATTGGACTCCTGTTGACCTGAAGATGAGAGAGAAAAGAGGAAGAGCTGTGGGTCCAATGTGTGGTGAGATGTGGTGACACCTGAGCCCATGGACAAGGACATAGCCACAGAGGACTAGAGCTGAGAGTGAAGCATCCAGTTGATATGAGATGAGGAAGAAGCACAAGAACACCCAAACTTGCAGACAGTACACATTTGACCTAGCCTTGATGGCTTTATAATCAGAACTTGACTAGAGGAAGATAAAAACTCAAAAAACAATTTTTGATAAAGAAAACAAGGGTAAATTGCTACAATTTGATGAACTTGACCTATATTCATGGAGGTAGTAACTCTAAATACCAACAGAGAGGGAAGGAGTCTTCACATCAAATATCAATGCTATCCCCTCTGTACACAGGGTAGATAAAACTGTACATGGGCGACTTAGGCATTGGCTACCTAAAATGAGGGGTAAATAAAGGCACAAAGTGACTGCTTACAAGGTTTCAATAGGGAGTTTAATTTAAGAGTGTGTGGGGGAAGAAAGAGTCCCCACTGAATAGTTGTCATCTTGTCTAGATAGGTCTGATTAAAAGAGATAGGGATAAGATTCTTATGATTCAATAGTGAATAATTGTTATCATGACTAACTGTGACTCTCACAATTGTAAAGGTAGAAGTTTTGTAACAAAAATGGGGGAGCAGTTAATCTTACAGTCCAGAAACAAAGGATCCTAGGGCCATCAAGAGAGAAGAACACAAGCAGAATGCGGGACTTTATCCAGAGAAGCAGCAACATCAGAGATGGAGGCAGAGATGGGGACATGGAGAGGGGGAGCAGCCAAGGACTCTAGATTCATGAGAAGAGAGGGATTAAGAGCTGGTGGCAGACTTGCAGAATGTGCCCTTCAGTGGTATAAATTATTATATATGCCTGAGTGTTGTTTTTTTTTTTTTTTAAAGAGCTAAAGTGAATAGAGATAAATACTGTTAACTGATGGTACATGGAGGGGAATGTAATCATTGTGATGAAACAAGTTGTATGATTTGTTCAATGTAAAACTGATGATCTGCGCTGTAAACTTTCACTCAATCCACAATAAAAACTAAAGAAAAAAAAAAAGCATTGAAGAGCAAAGAAGTCAGTTTGAAGACTAAGGTGCGCCTGACCCAAGCCATGGTATTTTCAATAACCTCGTTTGCATGTGAAAGTTGGACAGTAAAAAAGGAAAACCATAGAAGAATTGATGAATTTGATTGTGGAGTTGGAGGAGAATATTAAAAGTACCATGGACTGTCAAAAGAACAAACCAATCTGTATTGAAAGAAATATAACCAGAATGTTTTTGGAAGCAAGGGTGGACAGACTTCATCTCTCATACTTCAGACCAGTTTCTGGAAAAGATATCATGTTTGGTGAAGTTGAGAGTCAGAGAAAAAGAGGAAGACACCCAATGAGATGGAGTCTTGGTATGGCGCTCTGGATTAATGAGCTGGACTGCAAAGTTGGTTTGAATTGCAAGGTCAATGGTTGAAGCTCACCAGCAGCTCCTAGGAAAACCTATACAGAGTACCTATGGGTCAGCACTGACTTGATAGCACTTAACAACAACAACCCAACAAGATGGACTGGCACAATGACAGCAGCAGTGGGCTCAAACATAGCAACAAGCATGAGGTTGACATAGAACTGGTCAGGTTTTGTTCTGTTGTTTTGTGAATAGGGTTGCTATGAGTCAGTACCAACTCAATGACACCTAATAACAACAGCAATATCTTATCTGTGGTACAATTACCATCTATCAAGATTAACTGAGGAGAAGCTCTGAAGACACAGTGGTTAAGCACTGAGCTGCTAACCAGGTCTGTGGTTCGAATCTACCAGCTGCATCATAGCTTCTGTAGAGATTACAACCTTTTAAGCCTTAGGGACAATTAAGTTCTGTTTGATAGGGTCACTCTGAGTTGAATTGAACCAAAGCGATGGATTTGGCCTGGTTTAGAGATGAAATGTTGCTGTAGTTGGTTTTATCTATTATGTACAGTTACTTAGCAGGTTCAATTTTCAAAAGTGACTTGATTTCTGGGGGCAACTTACTGTTACTCTAAAATATATTCATTTTAGAACTGTCCATTTACTTATGCAACCATTCCATATACACCATCTGTAGAGAACTGAACTTTTTAAATGTGAACTTTTTAATGATGATCATTTAGAAGAACCTACATTATGTTTGTAGGGCTTCATTTCATCCTCACAATTGTGTGATGTACCCAGAGGGAGTATTATTACCCTATTCTACAGAGACCTGGAACTCCAAAAGTGCACATCTACACAGCTAGTAAGAGAAGAGTGAAACCTAGAAACCTGGCAGAGAGGGCCACGGCAAGCATTTGTTGAATGAATGACTTTAAATCCAAATTTAAACCAGAGGTATGATTTATAGATACAGAATTTGGGGATTGCTGAGGAGCTCTGGTAGCGCAGTGGTTATGAAATGGGCTGCTTACCTCAAGGTCGGCAGTTCAAAACTACCAGTTGTCCTACGGGAGAAAGAGGAGGCTTTCTGCTCCCATAAAGATTTACAGCCTCAGAAACCCTGTACAGGGTTGCTATGAGTCAGAACCAACTCCACGGCACATAACCACCACCACCACCACCAATGACAGATGCAAGGATACATACACAGGGTGGTAGATACAAGGATAGAATAGGTGTTAGAGCGAGAATGGGAGTATACCCACTAATATATAAAAGGTTGACAGAGAATACTTGTATAATACTTGTACATGAGTATTTGCCTTTGCTACAAACATATCCATGAATGTGATGGAACATGTTGTTTTTATTAGGTGTCCTTGTGTAGATTCTAACTCATAGCAACCCTGTGCACAACAGAATGAAACACTGCCTGGTCCTGTGCCAGCCTCACAATTATTATGCTTGAATCTATCATTGCTGCCACTGTGTCAATCTATCATGTTGGGAATTTCCCCATTTTCACTGACCCTCCTTTATACCTATGTATAGGTCCTTCTCATAGATTCGTCCATCCTGATAATATGTTCAAAGAACAAGAGACAAAGTCTCACCATCCTCACTTCAAAGGAGTATTTTGGCTGTACTTCTTCCAAGACAGATTTGTTTGGTTTTTTTTTGGCAATCCATAGTACTGTCAATATTCTTCACCAACACCATAATTCAAATGCATAGATTCTTCTACAGTCTTCCTTATTCACAGTCCAACCTTCACATGTACATGAGGCAACTGAAAATATCTTGGGTCAGGTGCATCTTAGTCCTCAAAGTGAAATCTTTGATTTTGGACACCTTAAAGAGTATTTTGCAGTAGATTTGCCTACTGTTCTTGGGTGTGTGTGAATTGAGTGAAGGTTTACAGAGCAGTTTTATATTCAACAAATAATATACTTTGCTTCATTACAATGATTGCAATCCCCTCCATGTGCCATCAGTTGATAGTATTTACCTCTCTCTATTCACTTTAACTTCTTCCCTGTGTCTCCTGTACCTTCATCTTTCCTCTGCCAACCAACCTGCTGTATATTGTCTGCCCCATCATTTATGGTAACATGTGTCTAGCATGTGAATAAGTTTCATTCCTCCACCCTGTAACCATCATAGAATGTTTTAATCAAGAAAACCTTTTTAACTTTTTACAATGGTGGTCTTATATAATACTTGTCCTTTTGTTATTGACTAATTTCACTCAGCATAATGTCCTCCAGGCTAGTCCATGTTGTGAGATGTTTTGCAGATTCGTTTCTATTCTTCAACATTGCACAGCATTCCATTGAGTGTATGAACCAAAGTTAGGTTAACCATTCTTCTGTCAATGGACCTTGAGGCTGTCTCCATATTTAACATGTGTCACTTTTAGACAGTATGCTGCAGGACCCTCTTTTGTTATCCACTGCCCACCTGATTCCAGGCTCACAACCACGTGGCTCCGAACACTTGGACAGTAGGGTCTGTAATTGGGGTGAATTAATGTGGATGCTGGCCATACTGCTTGTCACCAGCGGAGCATGAGGAAAAAGAAGGAATCTCACCTTTCTCGTTGCCTGAATGAATCTGCTCTGCCAGGCCACCTTCTGTTAGGAAAGCTGCTAATGAAAGTTCAAGATGGTCATGTTGCGTTTGGCCCACCATTCACCAGTCAGTCTCTCTACCTCGCTCTCCCTGCCCAATTTCTCCTCCCAGCAAGCAGTCAATCTACCTCTCTAACCTTTCTCCTGAAATCCAGGATTCCAGGATTTTCATTTGTATCTGTTGCATGCTCTTGTATCTTTGTTGTAGAGGATCAACATAGTGTGTCTGCCTGCAATATGCTCTTGACTGCTGCTTCCATGAGCACTGATTGTAAATCCAAGCAAACTGAAGTCTTTTTCAAGCAAATTGAAGTCTTTTTGACAACTTCATTGTTTTCTCCATTTATCTCCATGTGATGTTATTTATCGACCCAGTTGTGAAGATTTTTGACTACTTACATTGAAGTATAACCCATACTAAAGGCTGTATTGTTTGGTCTTCATCAGTATTTCAAGTCCTTTTGACTTTCAGCTAGTAAGGTTGTATCATCTGCATATTGCAGGTTGCTAAGGACTCTTCTTCCAATCCTGATGCCATGTTGTTCTCCATTTAACCCAGCTTCTTGGATTATTTGCTCAGCCTACATATTGAATAAGTATGATGGAAGAATATAACCCTGATGCAAACGTCTTCTGATGTTCAATCATTCAGTATCCCCTTGTTCTGTCTGAGCAACTGCCTGTTGGCCTATGTATAGGTAACTCATGAGCACAATTAATTGTTCTGGAATCCCCATTTTCCACAATGTTATCCATAAATTGTTATGATCCACACAGTCGAATGCCTTTACGTAGTCAATAAAGCACAAATAAACATTTTTCTGGTATTTTCTGCTTTCAGTCCAGATCCATCTGACGTCAGCAATGATATTCTTCATTCCATGTTCTCTTCTGAATCAGGTTTGCATGTCTGGAAGTTCCCTGACAATGTACTGCTCCAATTGTTTTTTCATTATCTTCAGCAAAATTTTACTTCCATATATTATTAATGATATTATTCAATGGTTTCTGTATTCTTTGGAATAAGCACAAATGTAGATCTCTTCCAAGTGGTTGGCCAGTTAGCTTTCTTCCAAATTTCTTGGCATAGATGAGTGAGAACCTTCAGTGCTGCATTAGTTTATTGAAACATTTCAATTTGTATTCCATCAATTCCTGGAGCCTTATTTTTCACCAATGCCTTCAGTGATGCTCTGACTTCTTTCTTCGATACTGTCAGTTGTTGATCATAGACACCTCTCAACCAATTCTTTTTGATAAGTTTATTCCTTCCATTTCCTTTTTTTGTTTTTTGCCCGTCTAGAGACTTTTATACGGGGTGAGGAAGAGGAAGGTGACCTCTGCCCAAGAGAGAAGGGAGGAAGCAGAAGAAAAGGAAGTAAATAGGAAGGGAGTGGTCTTATATAGGTTCACCAGGAAGGGAGTGGTCATTGCTGGGGTGATTTAGCTCTGGCCTATCAAAAGCCATGTTGCCTTTTAAACTACGCGCCTTGTACCTTCCATTTCCTTTTTTTTTTTTTTTTTATACTTTCCCAAACTTTATTAACGAAAAAAAAAAAAAAGCAATGACGGTAAATCTCTAGAACAGTCAATTTTCTGGGATTCCTCCCTTGAAAATGTGACGTTAGATTTCCAAACACATGCCCAAAACGTACATAGTCCCCAACTGTACTATGAGATGCTGAAATCCTAAAATGCTCATCTTCCAACTTTCCCCAGTCTGTGGTCTGTCTTTGGATCTGCAATAATGGACTGAACTGCTACTATGGCTTCATTAATTTTCGTCTGCAGCTCTCTGAGTTCTATATGCAGCAATCGCAGGATTTGAGCAGCTTCATTAAGAACTGCATCTCCTGCGTCAAAACCAAGACTATGCTTATCTAACGCAACAGGTAAGCCCTCTTTTGTTTGATGTGCTTTAGCAACTGCATCCTGTGTCAGGCACTCCTGAACCAAAATGCGAATTGCGTTTAACATTACCAGGTAATCATCATGAAGCTGAATCTGAAGAAGGTTTGCCAAAGCCATTACCCGGGCCTTAAAATCAGGATTATTTACATCCAAATTGATTAATGGCTCTGCATTTTTAGTTGCATTATCAGCATTTTTTGTATTATTGGGTACTGAGTCCTTGTATTTTTCAGCATTATCTCCATATTCAAGTCTAACAGCTAAGCCAAGAAGCCAGTCAATTGCCTCTTGTCGATCTTGAATCTTGAAAGGGCAGTTAACATCTTCGAGATACTTTTCAAAGAACTTGGGCCAGTCACTGCTGTGGAGGTTTCTTAAATTCCCTCTGTCTTCAATCCTGTAGTGTCTGATTTTCTGGTCTTCAAGCCAAACAATAAAATTCCTAAACTCTGTTTCATCTTTACAGTTGAAGCCGGTAGGGTTGTAGTAGTCTAGCGCCGTCAGCTTGCGTTGGAACATGGTCCCGGGTACTTACTGGGGTCCCCTGGACACCTGCCGGGAGAGGCGAGAAGAGGAAGAGTGGGCGCCCATTTCCTTTTGATGTTTCCAGCATCATTCAATATTTTGTCTGTGAAATGGGTAGGGCAATTCCTCAGAAAGTTGGAAATAGAAATACCTTATGACCTTATGATTCAGCAATCCCTCTATTTGGTATATATCCATAAGAAATACTATCCAGGGAATGAGTAGCTAAATGGGCACACTGACGTTCATCACAGCACTATTCACAATAGCAAAATGATGGAAGAATGGATAAACAAACTTCGGTACATACACACAGTGGAATACCATGTAATGCTGAAAAATGATGACGGCGCTGAGAAACACCTCATAATTTGGATGAACCTGGAGGACATTATGCTTAGTGAAATTAGTCAATTACAAAGGGACAAATATTGTATGAGACCATTATTGTAAAAGCTTAAGAACAGGCTTCCAGAGTGAAAGAAAAATTCTTTGATGGTTACCAGGGGTGCAAGGGAGGGGAGAATAATTCACAGGTTAGAGGGTAGACACATGTTAGCTTGGAGGATGGGGAGGGTAATATACAAGAAGAAGGAGGGTGGCAGAAGAATATGATGATAGGTAAAGACTCAGGGCTAAAGGGGATAGATGTGAATAGTGATATATACACAACCTTGGAACAACAGTGTTCTGTGCATAGATACATGGATTGAGACATAGGTTGAATGAGTAAGGGAGGAAGAGTGAGACATGTATATTTATATATCCCACAAATATATGAGCTTTAAAGAAAAAAGAAGAAATTCTTTGATGGTTTCCAGGGGTGGGAAGGAAGGAGAGAGTAGTTCCCTGGCTACAGGGTAGACACATGTTAACTCGGGTGATAGGGAGGGCAAAGCACAAGAAAGGGAAGAGCAAAAACAAGAAGAGGGAGACTGGCAAAAGTATGGTGAAGATGCAGGGGGATACACAAGGGCTAAAGAAGATAGAAGTAAATAGTGATATATATATACACACACAATGCTGTCTATGATAGGATATTATCCATGCACCTACAGGGAAGACCAGTTAATACCACTATTACTCAAATTTATGCAACAACCACTAAAGACAGTGAAGATGAAATAGAAGAATTCTACCAACTTCGTCAAACTGAAATTGATCAAACATGCAATCAAGATGTATTGATCACTACTGGTGATTGGAATGCAAAGGTTGGGAGCAAAGATGAAGGATTAGTAGTTGGAAAATATGGTCTTGGTGATAGACATGATGCTGGAGAACACATGATATGACTGTGCTCATATATCTGCAAAAAGAGATGATGGAAAAGCTCCATATCATCAGTCAAAACAAGGCCAGGGACAGACTGTGGAGCAGACCATCAATTCCTTATATGCAAATTCAAACTGAAGCTGAAGAAAATGAAAACATGTCCATGAGAGCCAAAATATGACCTTGAATATATTCCACCTGAATTTAGGGATCATCTGAAGAACAAATGTAATACATTAAACACTAAAGTGGGATGACATCAAGAACATCATACATGAAGAAAGCAAAAAGTCATTAAGAAGACAAGAAAGAAGGAAAAGGTCAAAATGGAACTCAGAAGAGACACTGAAACTTGCTCTCCAGAATAGAGATGCTAAAGCAAATGGAAGAAATGAGGAGGTACAAGAGCTGAACAGAAAATTTCAAAGATCAGCTCGAGAAGGAAAAGCCAAATATTGCAACA
>NW_006408898.1:823752-825873 GCF_000296735.1 Chrysochloris asiatica
ATCATGTTTGGTAAAGTGGAGGGTCAGAGAAAAATAGGAAGACCCTCCCAATGAGATTTATTGGCTAAGTGGCAACATCGATGGACTCAAGCAAGGCAACAGTAGTGAACTTGGCCCAGGATTGGGCAGTGTTTCGTTCTGCTGTGCATAAGGTAACTAAGAGTTAGTACCGATTCGATGGCACCTAACAACATATATATATATATACACACAACCTTGGAACAACAATACTGTGCAGGTAGATGCATGGACAGAGACACATGATGAATGATTGTGAGAGAAAGAGTAGAATGTGTATATATGTGCATGTGTGTGTGTATATATATATATAGAGAGAGAGAGAGAGAGAGCTTTAGTAGCGTAGTAGTTATGAATCAGGCTGCTAATCTTAGGTCAGCAGTTTGAAACTACCAGTGGTTCCATGGGAGAAAGATGAGGTGTTCTGCTCCTGTAGTGCAGGGTCACTATAAGTCGGAACCGACTCTGTGGTACTTAGCAATGGTACTTAGGTGCCATTGAGTCGTTACCAACCCATAGCGACATTATGCACAGCAGAACGAAACTCTGCCCGATCCTGGGCCAACCTCACTATTGTTGCCACGCTTGAGTCCATTGATGTTGCTATCCCACAGATATACAAGAGTGTGAAAGGGGATATTGTTACATGAGTATTTACCTTTCCTGCCAACACAACTAGTGGGCAAAATGAAAACTTCTTAGATATTATTAAACATCTTAAGCCAATGAGCAGCTGAGCCTGGCGAATCAGGACTAGTCCACGGGGACACAATGGTCAGTTGAAATAACACATAGTTCACAAAGTCAATGTTCTACAACTATTTTGGTTAGTAGCATCTGAGATATTAAAAGCTCATGAGTGGCTGTCTAAGGTGCATCTGTTGGTCTCTGCATTTGAGGAAGAAAGAAGACTGATGAAAACTGAAGATGTTTAGAATGAATTAGTCCAATGGACTAATGGAACATATGAACATCAGTGTCCATGACCCTAAGATCAGAACTAAATGGTGCCTAGCTACCACTACAAAGTGCTCTGAAGGTCCTAGACAAAGTGGCACAATATGTGGAACAAAATTCAAAATAAATAAAAAAGACGAGGCTTACACATCAGAAAGAAACTAGAGGATCCGAACACTGTGGTCCTCGAACACCCTTCTGGTCTGGAAAAGAGCATACCCTCTTTCAGTCAAGCAGTAGATAGGTATAAAGGGGGAACAACACTAGGAAGATATTCTCACTATGAATGTTGAAATAGTCAATCATTCAAAATCAAAGGGGACTCTTCCTCTTTCTGTAAGCGGCCTGAGGTAATCTCACAAAATGGTTTGCTACTCACTTGATCCAGAAAACCCCACAAAATCATGCAAATCCAGAGGTTCAAATCTCTGGGTTCATTTTAAGAACACCCGTGAGACTGCCCAGGCCATCAAGGGTATGCATATCCGGAAAGCCACCAAGTATCTTAAAGATGTCACTTTGCAGAAGCAATGTGTACCATTCCGACGTTACAATGGTGGCGTTGGTAGGTGTGCTCAGGACAAACAGCGGGGTTGGACACAGGGTCAGTGGCCCAAAAAGAGCGCTGAATTTTTGCTGCACATGCTTAAAAATGCAGAGAGCAATGCTGAACTTAAGGTTTAGATGTGGATTCTCTGGTCATTGAGCACATCCAGGTCAACAAAGCTCCCAAGATGCACCGCCAAACTTACAGAGCTCATGGTTGGATCAACTCCTACATAAGCTCCCCCTGCCATATTGAGATAATCCTCACTGAAAAGGAACAAATTGTCCCTAAATCAGAAGACGAGGTTGCCCAGAAGAAAAAGATATCTCAGAAGAAACTGAAGAAACAAAAACTTATGGCTCAGGAGTAAATTTAACTTAAAATAAAATGCACATAAAAGTGAAAAAAAAAAAAAAATCAAAGGGGCAACATGTACCTAAGGACAATGGAAATAGGAGCCACAGGGAGGAAGTGGGATGACTGCTGTTCCACGGAGGGGGTTGTAATCATTGAGATGAAACAAAGTGTATGATTCGTTGAATGTAAAATTGATCATCTTGCCTGTAAACCTTTACTCAGTTCACAATAAAATCTTAATA